>NW_023614491.1:0-99999 GCF_013339695.2 Rhipicephalus sanguineus
GTTTCTTCGTGGTATGCGCCAGATGCGTTTGCGGTAGCCGATGGCTCGCTCAGTATTGTATACGCAAGTAATCACGAAAATGCTTACGCGCGTCATTGTAAAAAAATTAAAAATGGGGAAGCTGTGCACTAGTGGTGCGAGGACTGTGGAGGCAGCGAGCTGACGGCCTTCCCCTCCTTCTTTCCTCCTCCTCACCCTCTCATACTCCCACTCTCACTTCGCTTCCACCCCCTTGTAATAACTGTGTAGTATACATGGCTATGCTATGTTTTACCCTCTCCCCCTCCTTACCCTCATTTACCTTCCCCCCCCTTCTTTTCTCTCTCTTTCTCTTCTTTCTATATCCTTCTGTCTATGTCTTTCCTCTCTATCAGTTCTCTTTTTGTCTTTCTTTCTATCTTTCTTCCTTTCTCTGTCTCTCTATCTTTCTCTCGTTCTCTCGCCCATAGCAACGCTATCGTCCCATAAATGCTCACTCAGCTAACGTGCCTGTACAGCCTGATCATTAATTTTGAAATGTCAATCTAAGTGGAACGGTTCCTTCCTGTAATAAGGGGGGAAAGATAGTGCCTGGATAGCCGAGAGGTTATACGACGCTCGCCTTCGGCCCGTGGGTACCCGCGTTCGAATCCCACATCACCAAGAAATTTTCTTTTATTTATTTATTATCATCTCTCCACTTCTCCCCTACTACTTCCTCCACTGCGTTTCTCGGCGGCGCAGTCGGCGAAGCCAGGCGCAGCTGTGCCAAGTGGTTGCTAGGCAACGCGAGTTTCTGCGAACGATCCAGCGCCGAACTCGAGCTTACATCTTTGCTCTTGCAAAGATGTTTAACAGCTCCGCTTTAAAACATATTTGCAAGAGCAACAGTATTGGGTCGCCGTAAAATAAGTCACTGGGTAGTTGAAGATCGCTATAGTAGATATGCCTTCTTTCATGAGTGAACATTACTAGCGATGATACCGACTACTAAACCACGATGATGGTGTTGGTGACGGTTATGTGGGTGAATAGTGCCAAAAGCATCGGTATAGATGTCGTTCCTTTGACGTTCCGTAACTCATTATGCGACAAAGTGTTTCGATTGCATGAAGCTATGGTGAACGTATGGTTTGTGCAAGCGGCCTCTGCCTGCACTCGCTAAATCGCGCAACTGTCATGCCTGATGTTCCGACAGGTGTGCAGGTTGCTGGAAAACGGCGCCCAGCGCGAGTACGACCCCGAAGGCATGGTGCCTTACCTGCACAAAGGAAAACTGTGGATCAGCTACGACGACCAGCAGAGTGTCGCGGTCAAGGTTCGTTTCAGTCTATAGCCGTCTGCGGAAACCGCCGTCATAACATGATTTGATGTCGATCGATCGATCGATCGATCGATTAATTGATTGATTGATTGATTGATTGATTGATTGATTGATTGATTGATGATTGATTGATTGACTGAAATTTTCATGTCTTAAAGTAACACGTAGTACGCCCATGGCCATTGCATAAACGCCATGCTCTGATTATTATTGTTTTGTTGTTTTTTTTACCGCCAGGGGGTGCATTCCAATGCATGTCTTTCGCTTTTTCTTTCATTCTGTTTCTATCGGAATGCGTGCTACGCGACCAAACCCGGAAGCACGCGCTCTAGCGTCACATCTAAACTATGGTTTGGAAAATCTCTAATAGAGTGATTACAGCAAAAGAATCGATTACATTTCCCTTATAGTCTCTCTTAGAAATTCACAAGCGACGTATGCATGGAGCGGTAAAATTAAATTACGTGACCGGTAATTCAGTACACCGGTTCGTCGTTGGCAGCTCTCGCTGGAGTTTTCGAGCAGCACTTCGTAGAAAGACGTCAGTAGTCCGACGATATCTTCTGAAGCACGTGCCATAGTCCGCGTTCAGCGATTTGCATTTCCCACGACATCATAAACGTTACAAGCTGTTCACTAATTCTCACTTTAGTTCTCTGTGCCTCCATCGCATGTTGCCGCCGCGATTAGGTCAACGCCTAGGAGGAATTAAGGTTTGGGAGGGAGTTGTCTCGAAACACCGCTAAGCCCTCTAGTTTATTTTAATTTATTAAAGGGACTCTAAAGTCAGACATAAATTAGTTTAGACTGATAGATTATACTCTGAGAACTCGCGTCGTTAATTCACCACCATAGATATATTAATTGAGAAAATCGGTGTCGAGATCACCCGCCGAAATTTCTGATAAAACGTCACGGATTTCAAAGTATTTTTTTCGTATTTGGCCACGTTGGTTCAACGAAATTTTCCGAAACTTGGTATTAAGCCTCTGGCTCCCCCAGAAGACAACGCACGCCATTTCTTGCCGATTAGGAACTACGCGGGCCCTAGTAGACGCCGTCAAAATCTATGACGTCACTGCGACTTGTGCGGCAACTTCAAGGTGGCGTCGCCACGCGCATTTTCTTTTTGCGCGTTTTCTCGCTTACTAAGCGTCTTCTCTCAGCAAGCGTGGCCCTTTT
Source organism: Rhipicephalus sanguineus (assembly GCF_013339695.2). Lineage (NCBI taxonomy): Eukaryota > Metazoa > Arthropoda > Arachnida > Ixodida > Ixodidae > Rhipicephalus > Rhipicephalus sanguineus. The sequence goes on from NW_023614491.1 coordinate 2,486, forward strand.
TTTTTTTTTGCTATTGTGAAAGAGTAATTCACTAATACGAGAAAACACGTTTTTCTATTTAGCGTCCCTTTCAATTACATATTGACGTAAGTACACCCATTAGCAATTAACTTGCATTCTCAACTCTGCATCTTCAGGCATCGTGGACCGTGAGCAACGGCTACGGAGGCATCATGACCTTCAGTCTCACTCCGACGACTGGGCCGGTGTATGCGGTGACGGGCGCTTCCCGCTGCAGAGGAGCATCGCGAGCGCGGTTACATTGGAGAAGTCAGTAGTGGCGGGCCTGAGGTTACACCTTGAGATGTCGATCCCCGAAGCAGACCACGTCATCACGTGGCACGGTGCAAAGATACGTGCCACCTTTTAAAAATGATGAGCGGGCCGACCCGAACGCGTCCGGGGGAGGACATTTTTAATAACAGCTTCGTCCGCACGACCACTCTCCGGCGCACCGCGATAACCTACGAGAGCCCAGTATGCATTTTTTTTTCTTCGATGACTCCAGGAGTGCTATTCCGGACATTGTCAAATTCCGCCATGTTGTCTAATTCCGTCATTGGTCAACACTGATTGGCCCAGATGGCTGCCGAGGCCTCTCTGATTGGCCCGAAATGCACCATTACGAAATTTGACAATATGGCAAAATTTGACAGTGTCCAGAACAGTACCCCAGTATGTATCATCGCCGGTCGAACAGCGCGCGCTATCAGGCGTGTCATGAAAGAGACAGTTGTGTTATGGTGGCTAGCATATTATAACTGTCCCTTTAATGTTTTGTCTAGCTAGCAAAGTAAAAACATGGAAGACGCTTGAGCTTGTCTTCAAGAGTGGAACGCGATAGCGTAATCGGCCCCGTGCGCATCGCCTTCTCAACTGCTAGCCTAGCTTCGGGCTCGTGAATGCCTCAACCGTGCCGTAAGGAAACAAACAACTGTGCGCGTAACATTAACCGTTTAAAACTATCATGGAATGCCTACTGCAAGTACATTTGCGAAGTGCCCACTACGCCATAATTCTTCCTTTGCTAATTATCAAGTGCCCACTACGCTTCCATAAGGCAACACGCGCACCTTCGCAGCTGCTCACTCTGTGGATGCTTTTGCTGCTGATAGTGATTAAATATGTCGGAGCGCTTTGTAATGAGTGGGCCTTTAAACCACTCACTCGTTGTGCAACTCACGTGTTTTGACGCCTGACCCATTCTACGCTTCTGTCGCACTACATTACATGCGTAAGAAGACTCCTAGCTCTACCTTGCATTCATATAGGTTTTCTTTTTCGAAAACAGTTCCAAGCAACGACGTTAATTGTTATGTGGTAGAACACGTGCTTGCCACGCAGAAGCGATTCGCACTCGAACAGAAATTTTTATTATATTTTATTTGCATCTTTCTCGATTTTTCGGTCAAAGACAAGATGGTGATTTTTCGCTCGCAACCATTGCAACGATGCCGACGCCGACATTTCTGCGAAACGAGCTTTTTTAACGCTATCGCTTTAAAGCAAGCCCTCACAATTCCCCTTCTTTCGGTATCTAGCATAGTTTTGTAAGTGGTCACAGGTTCGTAGAGAACTGCATGGTTGCCTTTGCGTTTTAGTTTAACACGCTCGTTCAGAAGACATGCGAACCGTACAGGAATTGTATATTAGAGTCGCAACGAGCACCCGTTTCTACGATTTTACTGAGAGTAGCAGGGGCGTAGCCAGAAATTTTTTTCGGGGGGGGGGGGGGGGTTCAACCATACTTTATGTATGTTCATGTGTGCGTGTTTGTATGTGCCGCGTGTATATAGACGCAAGCAAAACTGAAAAATTTCGGGGGGGTTTGAACCCCCCCCCTGGCTACGCCCCTGGAGAGTAAGGGCACATATGCGCTGTGTTTTGACCATGTTTGCTCTTGTGAAATTATAGGTGAAAATTTGGGTGGAGCCCGCCTCCCCCCCCCCTCCTCAGGGGTTTAACCAGAATTTTTTCTGGGGGCTTCAACTACCCTTTGTGTATGTTCGTGCGTATGTGCTTATGTATATATCCACATGCAAAATTCAAAAAGACATATGGGGGGGGGGGGGGGGAGGGGTTGACGCCCGCAACCTCGCAATCGCTACGCCAATGCCGTCCCTGTTCATACAGATATGCGGAATTGAATGCAGTATGATGCAACATGACTTTTTTTTGTTTATTTGCTCAACCACGTATAACCATTTTCAGGCCAAGACGCCATAGGCTGGACAGCAGTCCGTAAATAATAGTCATGTTTCACTAGCAGAATGTGTGTCATCGCTCACTATTGTATTATTTTCCGGAAACTATTTGAATTCATTCGGACGTTCACCTAATTGTAGCCGTTTACTGCCGTGTGTGCACGCGTACAACCAATGGCCACGCACATCATCCAATTTCCACAATCCTTACCCCTTTTCTTTAGCAAGTACATGAAAGAGCATAGGGTCGTGACTAAGCTTACTCGTGCTTACCTCCTTGCACCCTTTATTTACAGTATCTCATGTGCAAGTTGAAATTGCGCATAAGAAGCCAGCATAAATTCGTGTGCGCATGCTTCGTCGCTACAGAAGAGGGCATCATCACATCACAACTTTTGATCTCGGACACGCGCTCCCGACAAGGAAGACGGCGCGTTTTTTTTTTGTCTTTTTCTGCAATACAATGCACACCTTTGAAGGCCGCCATCTTCGGCTATTTATAATGGTCTGATTTTCGCGAAGTCTCCTTTTTACAGTGGCTTCCGTCATTAAATCAAATTTTGACAGAAACTACCTCTACGTGTGAATGTGAAAGTGCAAAAATCGGATTCCACGCACTGTGGAAATCGATGTTAGGCGAGCCATTTGATTTTCAAGTACGGCTCTATCAGTCATCGTTTCGACTTCAATGGTCGGTTACAAGAAACCTCATAAAAATTGGGGAGCCATTTCACTCTGTGAATTTAAGGTCAATAACCAGCGAAGCTGTTTAGCACACGACACCGAGGTGGCACATTATGCCAGTCCAGAATTTAGCGTATATGCTCCTTTAAAGTTTTCCATTTGAGCAACACGCGTCCTTTTGCCGCGACATGCATTGTCCGGCTTGCCACGTGCGCTTGGCGTATCACGCACGATGCTCATTGGTGTTTGCCGCCCGTGTGTTCCTTCATTTTTTAGTGGACCAGTGGTGAGTAGCGAGATTGCCCAATTTCTGCGGCACGTACGTTTTCGTACGCGGGCGACATTATTTTTAGGGCGAAGCTCCTTAAGGCGGCACCCGTTCGTCCCTCGTAGTCGTCGTCGTAGTAGTGGTAGTAGTAGTAGTCGTAGTCCGTAACAAGTCTTACGCTTTGACCTCCAAGGTGGTGCCGGTGGGAGATTTTTCCTGTGCGTTGTTGAACAATAAAAATTCGCAGCGTGCGCGTTAACTAAAAGCCGAATTCTTCTGTCTCTCATTCCCCATTAGCAGCCATTGGCATGTTCCAGTAGGCAACGTTAGTAGAAGTGTAAGTGTTAGCTAAAAGCCGATTTCTTCTGTCTCTCATTCCCATTAGCAGCCATTGTTTACCTCCAAGGTAGTGCCTGGTGAGATTTCTCCTGTGCGTGATTAAACAATAAAAATTTTGTTCAAAAAAACGCCGTTGATTGATGAAATAAACCAACGAAAGACGCCAGATGTTTTGTAAAAGCAAAACGAAAGAACGCCACATGTTTCTAAAGCAATACGAAAAGACGCCAGCTGCTTAACGAAAGACGCCAGATGTTTTCTAAAGCAATGGTTTTCTAAACAATGAAAATTCACAGCGTACATGTAAAATTAAAGTGAGCTGCAAGTCGTCATAACTCATCGAACCTTTAGTATAACGCGCCCGATCTCACGTCGGTGATGATGTACTGGGCAGAATTCACGGAAGATTCACGGTTTACCGATGAACCTCCGCAGCTTCGCCCACTCATCATCATTCACTCCGTGGATATGCTGTGATTTTTTAGTGAACCAGTGGCGCACCGGAATTGATGCAGCGGAAGTGTCACACCTCAGAAGTCACGTGATAAAAGTGATAAGCTGGAAGAGGGCGGCACTACGTAAATGCAGCATTGACTTCATTCAGTATCAATCCAGTGATCGAGTTGCTTATCGATTTCAATGTAGATTCATGAGATGCACTCTTCCAGATGGAATGTCTCCCATAATTCTTAGTGTGCAGGCGACATTTCACAATAGACAGTGACGGACATTTGCTGAAACTCAAGTTCTACATAAAGATATTGCCATGCGCTTATAATACCCAAATATTGCTGAAAACAAATTTCAATAGTAAGATTTAAGTGTTTACTTTATGTGCCAAACGTTCCAGTGTATTGCAGCCACCAGTCATAAGTTTTAATACACTTGCAGACGCAGACTTTTTGCTCCAAAGTTCACTATAGGGTTACTTCTATGCACACTATGACTATAGTCTTTTCAAACATTGCAAGAATTATAGTCCGATACAACTTAAGAAAAGCCTGCACCAATGGATACGCACTCCGGACTGACGTCATGAGCCGGACTGCCAGTGACCCCGCCTTCCGAGAATCATTACAGAGTCCATGAGCGGGATTATGTAGTCGCGGAGGCGATCGGCTGCCACGCTTCGGCCGTCTGGGCGGGGCCTTTCCGAACTTCTTAAGTTGGGTATCCGACTATGGTATATAGAGATAGAAACATGGTTTGTTTAAATTTGAAAAAAAAAAAGCCAGTGATTTAAAAGACACCAAGTGGCGTTACAAGTTTTGCTGTGTCTTTAAAGAAAAGGCAGAAGGACCCGTTCTGAAAAAAAAAATGTTCTCAAATGAATTTCACATCTAAGCAAACATCAAAAACTGAACTATTAAGATGTATAATTAAGAATGACTGAACACATGACAGGATTACTCTGCATCTTTTATTTACATCTTTGGCAACAATAGTAATTATTCAATAGTAACAATAATCTTCGAGCTTGGAAAAAGCATCTCTTAGTGTCTCGTACACACGAGTCTTAGACATGCCGATGAGTTGAGCCATGCCACGGATGGTCTGCGTTGGATAAGTCTCCAAGGCCTCAACCACTGTCCGCACACGCCACCTCTCACGATGACTAGGAAACACCTCCATGCACTGCTCGTCAGTCAGCCTCCGATACGCTTGTATAAACTGGGCCGGATGTACCTTTGAGAACCGCCAAACTGCAAAAGGAATAACACTGAGTCTAGCTGCCGGGCCGTCCTCGAGGATATCATCTTTCACCACGTTAGCCGACTCGTTAAATATCTACAGACAATTTTCTGCGAATTTGTTGGTAGCTCTTCTTGACTATAGAGAAAAGGTGATAAATTATTAGCACTTTAATATCTTCATCAGTACAACAGAGCCAAGCGGTACAGGTAGTCGTGATGTGGTGGCCCAGTCACAATGCATGTGCAACCTTTTAACATAGCGGTGGCAAAAGATGTCTGAGAAGATTCTAAAAGGAGTACCGACACAAATTTTAAAGGAAAGATAACTTGCGAGATAAGTTTGCGCGGACACACAGACACGTTCTGCCTTTAGCTTTGCCATCCAAGGCTCTCTAGATCTGAAATATTTCCAAATAAAAATTACACGATATTAAATGGCAAGTATAGCCAAGAACGTATTTAACATAAATTTCTGCAGTGTATGCCGCACACTGAACACGAGACAGAGCACCTCGCAACATTCACATCAACTTCGTTTTAATGTAAACAACCAACAACCACCTATGCCACAAGTTTGTGTTGACTTCCATGCTTTTGCATGTGTTCTCTGCTACACTTGTCAACGCAGCACTGCCATTCAAGCCTTCCCATGCACGCTTTACGTCACTGTTTTGTGCGGGCAGAGGCCAGATGTATTTACATGACCAACCCGGTCCTGCCTCTTTCGGAGCCACACGAAACCAGAACTGCAACTCGGCACTATAAATGTGTCTCCAGATAATTAATTGTACTGCACTCAAGCAAACAAGGTTTCTGTGATAAGTGGGTCATTAGCTACTTAATGCAACAGAAAAGATGCATAATTTTGTGTCAGTACTCCTTTAAAACCTTTCTGTTGCTTGCCATCAAGTCACTTCTTTATTTGTCTTTATTTGTATTGCTGAATATCTATTACCCTAATAAAAGACTTAAATATTAATTTGAAATATAATGCTTCCTTCCCTATTTTTTTATATATATTGAAAATTGACAGGCTTTCATTAGAAACTAACTGAAGCTGGCAGTTTTCTATTCATATATACAATGAAAAACTACATAAAGCAAGCACCACATCGCTAAGTAAGCTGGAGTAAAGGACGTTTAGCAAAATTAGATTAGCTAAGAAGCTTTTGTAATTGTCATGAAAGAATATTCTCGCCAATGACACTAATCAGCAGTGCCTCCATATCCAGCCACTACAAACAGCGCTGAAAAGAGCAGCACTGAAAGTGTATAATTTATGCAGGAGCAGTGTACCTATCTGCTACAACTATAACATTTACACCACAGCAACAAGCTTGTACTAAGGCAATTTTGCACACACTGTCACTTATGCTACATCACCAGCACAAAATTCTAAAGGATCCCAGCAAATAAGAACTGAAAAAGCATCTACTGTTTCATTATGTGACAGCAAAATCAAGCTAAAAGCCACCGACTGTATAACAATTTAGAAATTAGCAGAATCCTTTTGAGGAAGCTCATAAACAAAATGCAGACTACTGGTTAACACCACAGAGCAAGAAAATTCCAGGAGTGGAAACTCTGCAATACATCACGCTGGTGGCCAAAAAGTAATTTGCAGCCGATTCGGTTGCCAAGGCAACAGGTCAAGTGTGCTGCTACCATTCGTTCATGTAGCCCAGCCATAAGATTTTTTTTTTTCGTTCTTGCTGTGGCTAGAATTACACACCGCATGCATTGCAACACTGCATGCGCCTCCGTCGGCACATCCAGTTTCTTTTCTAATGCTACTGGCCGTCCACACCGATGAGAGTTTCACTTTCTAAACATTCTTGCTCCGTTGTTTAACACTAACGGCAAAAAGCATGCAAATAGAGCTCAAACAGAGCTCAGACGAAGGCACACACAAAAGTGGAAATAAACAAGCGAAAGAAACTTTCAAATCGCCAAAGTCATCCGACTCAAAGTGCAAGAAAGCGATTCGCTTGGCCCCCTGCCAACAAATATTATGACATTGCCACACAAACGAGAGGGAAATACAAATGATACAGCTGCAGCGCACACGGCCACTAGCTAGATAATACTGTGCAAATAATGCCAAATAGGCAGGGTTTGCAAGCCAATTCTGCAAGCATTACAGCAACATTGAAAACCTACTTCACAGAACACTGCAGCTGCATAAATGGCTGTATTATACATGCCAAGTGACATCCTTGTCTACCAGTACAACAGGCAGCTTGCACTCGGAAGACTGTAGCCGCTATGCCAGAGGAACACCAGCAGAACAAACGCTCGTTTTGACCTAATCTGCTAAAGTCCAACTCTAGTGCTCTAGAATGGCACCCACCAATGCACATGCAAGCCATCTACAAGTGCCTATTAACAGTTGCATCAGAGGCGAACACACATTCTCTGCAGAGACAGGATCTTCAGTGCAGAACATGGACATCCATGGCATTGCTTAGTTCTTGCAGATGTATCACAGCAAGAATGCTGAAAGAAATTTAAGAAAAACTTCACGAAGCTGTCCCGTGTTCTTCCCAAGTTAAAAAGAGCACATATAAGAGGACCAAGGAGCTCACCAACAGGCTTTCACCATTTCGTGGCACGGTCTACAGCATCGAACCCCTGAAAATTTCATAGGTGTCAAATCTTCTGAAAGTGTTCTTCCTTGCTAAGACCAGGCATTGCAATGATATCAGTGGCTGAATAATCAATTCATTTCGTATCAGTGTTGGATCTCAGTATTTTTCATCACCTGCAAGGGGCCGTGCAACACTTTTTTAAGTAATTATCAAATGTCTTCATTAAAGGAGTTTATTGGTTCACAAATTAACTGCCGTAAAAATTTAGGATCCATGAAGTACGAGCGGACTTACAGGGACTTGTCGGATGCTTTAAGCACTTTCTCTACTTTTGTACCAGCAAGTGTGCTGAAAGCTACCGTAAAATTCCGAGCAAGCCCCCCCGAAAGTTTCTCTGGCAAGACGCCAGAGAAACTTTCGGAGGCAGCAAGTGCCTCTTGGTCTTCCGCGAACTCGCTGCGACGGCGCAACGGCTAACCTATATAGCCATGGCCATGGATCCGACGATGGTGCGAATCGACAACCCCGCCAACAGGATGAACAATGCGGTCGGTGAAAGCACCATATGGATTGCGAACACTGGATGTGCCCAGCGGGGCTTCATGGTTTGCCTAGCTGCTTGCACCGCCGGCCACAAGCTCCCGGCCTTCATTATCTTCAAGGAGCAAAGCGGAAAAATTCCAGCCAGCGCCTTTGCGAGCCTTCGCATACCAGGTGCGAATAATATTTTTTTTTATGGGGGCGACGGGTCACATTGTCGCCTAGTTCGCTTTATCACAACGCTGACCTCTTTTCCCATTCGTAGCAAATGTTTGTCTCACCGCGACGAAAAACGGCTGGATGACATCGGAGAAAATGCAAGAGTGGCTGTCGAGAGTCTGGGGCCCAAACGTTGATGACGTGCGACACTTACTAGTGTTGGACCAGGCGCCCATCCATAAGACACAAGCCGCCACAAATGCCTTCGAGGAGTATGACACCAACGTGCTTTACGTGCCTGCGGGTGCACAAGCATCCTGCAGCCTGCTGACGTGTATTGGAATAAGCCGTTCAAGTCCACCTTGCAGCGTTTGTGGGAGCAGTATATGCGTGAGGAAGCGCGAACACCGAAAGGAAACTTGAAGAAGCCGTTGCGGCAACATCTGCTCGATTTTGTTGCCGAGGCGTGGGCCGCTGTACCTGAGGAGGCAGTGGCACGGTCCTTCAAGGGATGTGGCATTAGTAACGCGCTCGATGGCTCGGAGGACGGCGACCTGCACAGCGGACTGGCCGTTGTTGGAGCTGTGGGTGCCAGAAGACCGCGGCGGACTTCAAGCGGAATGCTGCGACCTGTTTTTTGCAACTGACTTGGAGGAGTCTTTCGATGGTTTTGAAAGCGATTAAAAGCTAAACAAATCCTGGGCCTAAATAAAGTTCACTGTAATAAAATTTAATCCATGCGCACTGCGTTTTTTTTTCTGTCCCGAAAATTTTGCCGCCATCTTGCATTTTGATGCCGTTCCGAGATAGCCCCCTCCCCCACTTTGCCAGCAATTTTGACTTCGTTGGGGGCGGGCTTGCTCGGAATTTTACGGTATGCAGAGGCAGGGGGATGACAATGGGACAAGAAGCTATACCTGGCGACAACTTTCTGTCGCAGCACAGCGAAGGCTACGCAACCGAACCACGCACTTTTTTACTACGCTTCTGTATGTAGTCCGCGAACGCTAGCTTTTGTTGAATACGTAGCATAAAAGCTAAAATAAAAAGAAAAGAAATAGGTATTACGTTCAAGATTGGTTGCATTGAAAGCAAGAACGAATATCCCGTAAAAAATTTGCGATTTTGCTCTTTCGAGTTTTCAAGTTTTCTAGTGTCCATTTCACGTTTTCCGTCCCCACTAACAACGATGGCGTCACTCGGCTGCAACAGGTGCACATCGAACCTTGCAAGTGAGCATAAGCGCGTGTTCATTAGGTGATCTGTGTTCATCGACCAGAAGAAACGAAGACAGCGTTGCGTTGTGAATTATTTTGTTGATTTGCCCATACTATCACCGAGAAAGAAGTGTGCAAGTGATACCACCATCGCAAGTGGTTCTCTCATCGCGATAGCTACCTTGACAGTGACGACGGCGACCTGCAAGTCTTCAGCAAGAAGAGCCGTTTGAAAGCAAAACTGCGATTGGAAACAGTACGTAAAATAAGTGGCCCATTTCATAAATTGCGTTGCATACATGGTCGGTATTTTGGTCGCCTACTATTACTGATACGATCGAGCCGAAGATTGCGTCTAACACTGTGCCCGTCGGCGTCTACGGCGGGAGGCGTTTTGGCGCTTTGCTATGAGAGCGATTTACGGTGAAAAATCACCCGTGCACAGCTTTGCCTCGGCAACAGACGCTTTCATGTCTATTAACTGACAGCTTGATTTTCAATGTGAAAAAAAAAAAGCATTCTTGACCACGGGAGTAAGGAGCGCGTTCACCCGTTTGTAATCGCAAACGTGAGACGCCCGCTCCTGACCGGTCATAGCCAAGATATCCGCTGCTTTTCGATGCCTTCGCGTCCCCTGTCAATTTAACGTGAGCGTCTCCAGAAAGTTATTGCATCTCCAAATGTAGGAAAACGACGATGCCGACCTGTGTGCACCGAAATTCAGAAAATGGCTTGTTACCTTTGCGTAAGACTTCCATTGGGCAGTTACTGCTGGGCCAGGCTTTTTCTTTTTTTATTTGAAAAGTAAAACCGACCGCTTTAATAAGGCTGATTCCTGCGTTCCTTCGCATACAAAATGTTCTATCGCTTTCCCAAAAAAGAAATGTAACAATACTAAATGGTGCTCGCTTTGCACTGGACTTGAACCGCTAGCACAGCGTTACATTATTTGATTTGCAGAAGCTCAGCAGTGATACCAGGTATGTGTGCTGCATCCTTAAGTATATCAAGTCATGTGGTAGATTTCGATTACATCCGTGAGTAAACTATCTGCATAAATTACGAAATAACATCATGAGCCATGAATACTTGGATGAAAACGCACATGTTCTATGCGCTCGCGAAACCAAAACCGAAATCACCCGCGAACGGACTACTTGGCGTGGTAACACATGTGCAGAAGCTCCGCCCACGTAGCTTTAGCTGTGCTGCCACAGAAAGTTGTCGCCAGGTATAGATCGTTCGACCTTGAGCGCTCGTTTTTTTCCCCTTCAAACCCGCAGCTTACTTTCAGAGTGATGTGAGTGAGCGCACGGCCTGCCGCGACACCTTGTGGCGGCAGCGGTAACTATGCAGCTTACGATGCTCAAATCAGCCAATGGCCGTGGACATTGTGTTTATGGCACGGTCATTTGGGTTTAAGGCATCATTTGTCGAAAGAAGAGAAACCAATTTTTAGCAGACTTTTAAAAATTGTGAATTCCAATCAGCAACGTTTTCGGCCATGCTGAAAAAGTGTTGCGAGCCCCTTTAACAATTCATTCTGATCTAGCTAAATTAAGAACGCTGTGCTCACCTTCACAGAAAGGGCAGTCACACTTGCATACGATACGATGCTGTAAAAAAAAAAAAATAGGTCTTTAAATACACAAACTCATTTTAACCCTACACTCTCAAGAAAGCAAAATCAGTAAAACAATTTTCCTCAAGTACATTTCGGTGTTGGATTGCTCTACTAATCATCACAATAAACACGTTGAGCACAACAAGAAGTGCTGGCACCTACCTAAGTCATCTTGTCTCCTGGTGCTTTTGTAGCAAACCCTTGGGAAACACGAGCAATGCTAAATCACATCCATTGCAATAACATTGGCCTCTACATAAAAGAAAATGAAAAGGCATGTCAAACAATGCAGTCCAAGGAATCGAAATAGTCAACAGTCTAGCAAGCACTCATCAGAAAGTTGACATTCACCAAAGCACTTCTGTGTTGGATCTCAGGTTTTTCATCACTTGAATATATGCCCGGATGAGTTACACAAACCATGGTAACTAATAACACTCAGATACACAAAAATAGCGCACGACAACAGTACTCACAATAATTCCTAGATGGCACTGCCGAGAGTAGCAGTCTTCAGGATTCCCACCATGAAGAACTCGTGCCTATCTGAAAAACCAAAAGGTGACACATTCACACCCCTCTATGCACATTAGGCATAGGCTCTACACTTGTACAACATAACCAAGCATCATACTGTTACTAAATGAAGGAAATGTAAGCCTTCACCTAGCGATTTGCAGCACGCAACGAGTATGTCGTGAATATGTATCATGTAAGCAGGCTCTCTAGTCCCTTTTTGCGAGACAGTGAAGGTGATGTGTAAAAGTTACATGCACACCACTCCACCAAGAATCATGGACCTCCTGACAACAAGATGACAACAAGAGTAACTGCCTCCCACAGAGCTGCACCAAGGACCACTGTACTAAGCTCCAACGTTATGTAGTACAGCCATTCCTTGGATGTGTGCAGAAACCATGCTCATGCAATGCTATCAGCACGGTCAACCCAAGTTCCTTTCATTTTCAGTTTTTGTATTTTACTATGTTGTAATCGCAAGTCGATAGCTCACCTCATGTTTAAGTGCCTGATTTTACACACACATTACTATAAGCAAATTAAAAGCAATGATTCATTCTGCAGTTCGAGCCCTCCTATGCACCCAAAGGTGATCCCTGATCCTAAGGACTTGCACTACAACTGAATCCTTTCATGAAACGTCATCAAAATGTTTCAGGATCCCTTTAAACCTCGGAATGTCAGGGCTTCCTTACGTGCTGCAACCTCAGTCGTTTGACTACTCAAAACTTTGATCCAGGAATGTCCTCACACATAGTCCTACTCTCAATGCTTCAAGCCCTCCCCAAGAGCTCGTTTTTCCTGTGTTAGATTAGACAACACAGAGAACTAACAGACAATCAAGCCAAGGAAAGCATAGGGGATGTTATTAGTAGCAATTGTGATATAAATGAGAAAAATTAAAGTGGACGAAATGAAACTTGCCGCCGGCAGGGTTCGAATCTGTGACCTTCGAATAACGCGTCCGATTCTCTACCAATTAAGCTACGACGGCGGTCATCTTCCCGTCCACCTTATAGGCATATCTGCTCATTTTAACCTGGAAGTGTTACTTAGTGCAGATCTAGCCATGACAGCGAGTGTGGAACACTTTTTCTGCCTGCTGGCGTCACGTAGCATGTGACCTGTTTTTTTATGAGCTGGCAGCTGATCAATAATCCCTGCGTGCTAATTGAAGGCATGAAGTCTGCCAGAACAAACCCTTGCTATGAATGAACGAAAGAAGTGGAAGCTCATTCGTCGTTGCTCAACTGGTAGCGCATCGAACGTGTTATTCGAAGATTGCAGGTTCGGTCCCTACCAGCAGCAAGTTATCTTTTCGTCGACTTTAATTTCTTCTCATTTATGTCACAATTACCACATATAACATACCCTATGCTTTCCTTGGCTTGATTGTCTGTTAGTTTTCATTAAGCTCTTCTCAAGTAGCACGTAAACCGTCTTCTACCTGCACATCTTTGAGTCCTTCTCATGGTGTTTTCTTGGCAAGGAGTTTGCCATCGCTCCACTCCAGTTTGTTCGTACTTGTGCTGAAAACCGAAAACAGGCTTTCAGAAAAACAAAAGCATTATGATCCTAAACTCTCAACAGAAGCAGCATCAGGAAAGCTTAATTCTCCTCAAGTACACTTCGGTGTTGGATTGCTCTATTGATCATCACAGCAAGTACTTTTGACACAAGACATAAGCGCTGGCACTTACCTAGAGTTTATGGTGCCCCATGATGCGTAGTGGTGACCATCAGGAAACGTGGTCACCGAGCAGTCTGATCCGTTTAGCGTGACAATAATGATCTCTATGTAAATGAAAACAGGGTGTATCAGAAATGCAGCACAAGGAATTCTGTTATTTACACCAAGCAAGCACTTATCAGAAAGTTGACGTTCACCAAATCGCTTCTGTGTTGGATCTCAGATTTTTCATCATTAGTGTCTCTGCTATGTACAGCTCGAGTTTCGACTCACCTCCTATATAAGGACGTCATGGTAGACAGTTGAACTACTCGTGCATGCCTGCAAAAAAGAAAGGCGAATTCGTTTTCGGTCCACTCTACGCACGTTTAGCGTTAGCTCTGAATAATTGTTGCGTTTTTACGCCCCAAAACCACGATATGATTATGAGGGATGCCGTAGTGAAGGGCTCCGGAAATTTTGACCATCTGGTGTTCCTTAATGTGCACCTAAATCTATGTACATGGGCTTCTCGCATTTCGTCTCCATCGAAATGCGGCCGACGCGGGCGCGATCCCATCCTGCGACCTCCAGATCAGCAGTCGAGTGCCTAAGCTCTTCACTGGTAAAGCATAGACAGGGTTTATGTCGACAGTGAGCAAATGTGTGCGGTCACCTTGAGATCTGCAGCGAACCCCAAACATGTCACGAATGCGCTCTATGTAATCGACCTCTGTTGCAATTTTTCATGGCAGTGAAGATAGCACGCGGGAGTTACACAGAGGCGCAAAACTGAGCAGTGCGGATCAAATCAAGGTGCACATGACAAACCGTGGATGAACATAATAAACACGGTCAGCGAGACAACAAATACTAACATACGCAATAAGAACAGGGTATCAGGAACGGTAGAGCGGACAAGCTGTCGTTCTGTTGCGGCTGAAACCATCAGATGCGTGCAGATTTTGATCACTCACCCGAGAAAACTGCCGCAGGGCCGCAGCAGCAGCTGCATTCCATTTAAACATGGAGACTTCGACAATGATGATGATAGCAATGAAAGTGTTATTCAACCTACTAATTTTATATTGCTCTAATATTAAAAAAAATTGTTGGTTTATATTTACAGAAAGCGCTTGGAATAAAAAAAAAACTACCCAAACATTTTTGGATGCTTTTTTTATTGAACAGAATCTCGGAGGCCATACTTTTTTTTTTTTTTAAACAGTTTTGTTTAACTGGTCTGTGGCCCAGATCTAGCCCAAGTTGTCTTTCGCCGATTAATTTTTCTTCGAGAAATATATTGCAACAGATTAAACGTTGCAAATGTTGAAGAGCATTTAATTCCACGCTCCATACAGAGCTATAATGTGTGCACTGATCTTTCCCTTCATTCCATTGCTTTTTTTTTTTCGTTACTGGAGGGGTTTTCGGGAAGGAGTAAAGAACAGCACTGCTTCTGAAAGCTTAGGAGGAGCACAGCTCAGTGCCTTTACTTTCTTGTTTCCATTTTTGGTATATCAGCTATTTCTAGTATTTCAGCTATTTTCTGGTCTGCCTTTGGCGCCTACCTTTGTTTAGTTTCATAGGCTTCCAACTGTACAGTCTCTACGAGACAATAGTATCTTCCATTTACTGCTTGCAAAAGTCTGATTGATGCATTTATGTTTTATTATTCATGGGGAAGAACATGGTGAAGACTTGACTCTAAGAGCAGGAGATTTCTGCTGAGTGAAAATTGCCCCATCTGCACGTATGTTGTTGAGCTTAACTGTATTATTACATGAGTGTGTAGTACATGAAACAAACTATTTCTATACATATATGTCGCTATGGCATACATGTAGCTATGGCGCAGTAAGTTAAAAGCCAGAGAAGTAGCAATTATTTGGGTGAGAATTACAACAATATTTTACTCCGAACAAGAGCGTTCTAGTCAACTTCAGGCTGTTATTTACACTAACTGAAAATTATGAATAGATGCTTAGTTTCTTGGATACTCTATTCTCAAAGCAGATGTGCTCACGTGCATCTTTCCCAATCAGTGAGAGTTGCACCAATTGAGATGTACCATTATGTGCAATTTGCAAAGGACTGCATGAACACAATATTTTTTAAAAAGTGTGTATATCCCTGTTGATTACCATAGGTAAAAGTATAGTAAAAAACTAACCACCTATCCATAATTTTCAGCTAGTGTAAATAACAGTACAGGAAGGTGGCTAGAACTCTCTTGCTCACATTAAAATATTTCTGGTGTAAATTCTCACCAAATTAAACGGCTACTTCTCTGCCGTTTAATTTATGCCATAGTCACTACACTGGCTATGTATATATCCCTGTTTTATCACCCATAGGTAAATAGTATAGTAAGAAACTAACCATCATTCATAATTTTCAGCTAGTGTAAATAACAGTACAGGAAGGTCGCTAGAACACTCTTGCTCACATTATAATATTTCTGGTGTAAATTCTCCACCAAATTAAGCGGCTACTTCTCTGCCGTTTAATTTTATGTCATAGCCACTACACCTATAGTTATAATATCATTGTGATTTGATCATGACGCTGATGCTTCCTAGACTGTTTCTCTAAAACAGATGTTGTGCTCACATGCATCTGTCCCACTCAGTGAGGGCTGCACCAATCGAGAGATACCATTATGTGCATTTTAAAAGGGCTGCATGAATACACAGTATTTTTTAAAAATATGTATATCCCTGTTTTATACCCATCGCATATCATTAACAGTGACAATAGCAAAATAAACGCGACATCACAAAACTAAGAACCCTGTCATCAATCAAGCATGGAAACCTCATCAACAATCATGTCATGGTTGTCTAATGGTATGGATGGCACGAGCTGTTGGCGAAAGCAGAGGCCTATAGTGTAAGGCTCTGTGCTTGCGCTTTGAGGCATCGACTGTAGTAGATATCGTAGTATCCTTTTCCATGGCCCAGACGGGCACCCTGTGCTGTGAAGGCTACAGCGGGCACCACAAGAAGGTCAATGCCACCTATATTAAAAGAATAAAGGGGAGAGGGGTGAAGTTAAAGAGGAAAGAAACATAACGAGCTGGCAAAACATTGCTATACTTGCGGACAATTTTTCTTGGCAATGAAGGGAAAGCTATGGGCTCTGCACGGCACTCCTACATGAAGTAGTCTGGCTTGGCGCGCGTTTCGTACCTCTGTGGAAAGTGATGGCTGCTCGCAATCAGCGTTGCATATCAACGCAGACGCCGCTTAGCATTTAAGGCACACGTAAAAGGTGCGACTTTCCGACGCGCGTGCAAAAACGCAAAGGACAATGTATAAAGTATCTCGCTGGTGTGTGCTGTGTCCTGTCTCTAACAGCTACATGTAGAAAATGAAGGAGTATTTTTTATGTCTTACAGAAAATATGGACGCAACTGTGGGACTACGTTCATTAGCGGTAGGATACGCGCAATTTGGCACTATAGCCTTTGCTTCATTGCCAAGAAAAGTTGTCCGCGAGTATAGGTACTTCACATGGTTAAGACGCCACGTTTCGAGTCAGACAAGTAGCTCACCTTAGCTCCTTTAGTGCAAATTAGCTCCTTTCTATCTTCCAGGATTTCACATGCCAAACTACAATATGAATACAAGGTATGCCATAGTGGGAGTTTCTGGGCCAGTATTTTGTAGCGATGCATTATGCCTGATCCTATGCTAGTCTTAATTATTATCCACCACTCGCACATGACTGATAAAGTTGATAACCGTCGCTACGACCATTGTTCAGGCGTGAGGAATACGAAGAGGCGTCAGCAACAGAAAAGGCATCGCTACAAAATACCGGCCCACATTACTTTTCACGACCTGAGATTCTTTTAAAACACAGGGTTTTTACATTTCACATTCATCAAAATGCGGCTGCCATGGCCAGAAATCAAATCCACGTATTTGTGCTTAGCAGCAAAGCACCATAGCGGGCATCTTCACACAGGCTGATGTGAATAAGTCAAACCACTTGGATACAATGCACCAGATGTAGTACACAACTGTTTAATAAATGAAGTTCGAGTGCATATCTGCTGTGTGATACCTTGAAATAAAGATAAGGGATTATAGCCAGCGCTTCCTCCACACCACTTGGTATAGAAAACATATGCACAGAATTTGGTCCGTCACATCATCACAAGGTTAGCAATGCGCCAGTGATTTTGTTGGTGATGCACATTCTGCGCAACTCTGTCAGCCTGTATGCATCTTGATTTCATTTACGTGCAATGGCTTTTCATTGTTCATACACGCAAAAGTTTCTGCACATTCCATGTCTTCTTACAAAATGTATAATGTATCCTTTCATATGGTCAGTGCAGTTGCCAACTCAAGTATAAAACATAAAATACGCATTTGTCAACATTGATAAGGAGTTCGCATCCGAGTTAATAAGCCACGTATTTGCTACTAAGGTGTACACATCACCTGCGAAGATCAAATTAAAAAAAAAAGTTCTTGTGGCAGTGTGTAACATTTTCACCAGTAACAAGCGCTTCCTCACGCGGATCGAAATCGGTGTGCTGCTTGATACGCCACTTCGTCATTGGCAGCTTCTCTAGTTCTTCGAGCGATGAAAGTTTGACCATGTCCATTTGCCGTGACTGATCGCTGCAGTTTGAAAGCGAAACCACAGCTCTTTCGTAAATATCGCCGGGAGAAATGTTCCACACAAGAACGCTGACAAAGAAAAAGTGCGCTACGGCTTACTCGTATTTTGGAATGAAACACTCCTTGCCGTCATTGATGATATGTCGAATGATGGGCTCCGTCGAAACTTCCGTCTCCATGTTCAAAAAATGGATATTCGGTTACTTGCCTTGTAGCGGCGATGGTTTACAAACTGCAAGTGACAACAGTCAGTTGCGGCACACGACTAGGGGAACGTACGTCGTGTCTTATTCAAATATGCCGTTTAGTAAATACCTTGTCCAGTACGATCTTCGACTGGCGGAGCCTATCCTCTGCTGTCATCGCCTTGAGCTGTTTCTTCATTTCGGCTCTTATAGCGCATTTAGCCGCCTTCATTGACGCCGCGGCCATGGCAGCGAAGACGTAGTGACTTCAATTAGGAGATAGCCGAGGGGCACCTTGTCGTCTTATCAACATCTCGGAAAAACTACGAGAAAACTAGAGAAAGCAAATCACGAGTCCACGGAAGCCATAACGGCGTCGTCGTGGCGTCGTTGCTAAGAAATGGTTGCTAAGGAAGTCAGTGTGTTGTGCTTCTTGTTTCAGATAGCGCCAAGGGTAGCGATATAATACCTGTACAATGAAAGGAAGTCACGTTACAGCTTGTGTGGCTACCCATCAAGTAAATAAGACCTCACGCAATTCAGTCATGCCAAATGATGTTACTATGTGTTAACTAATAGGCGTTTCAACTGGTTTCAACCGCACAAACAAACAAGAACGCGAGCGACCGTCGCGCCGGATGTTGTTAGTTGTTCCTTGTCATATGTTGTCGTACGCAACGTTTATAGAACCAGGTCAGTTGCAAAACTGAGCGATGTTGCGCGCGGCGCGCCGCCATCAGCGACAGATGTGGCGCTGCTGTCGCAACAGGATTCACTCACTCCGGCCGGCGTTGCGGCGCGTCGCGTCAGTATCCGTGGAGGCTGCTTTCTGCGCAAACAGCTTGGCGTTTTCTGTTGTGCTTCGGATATGCTGGTGTCTTCACCATGGCGACATTCTGTTCCGAGACACCCCGACATTTCTTTTGTGCCTAGGGTTACCAACTCTTCAAGGGGAGTCGGGACGGGTCGAGGGGGGGGGGGGTTCAATGGTTCGGCCTCTTCAGCTGGCTACGTGCTGCTCGCGACACTTCCTCTTGCTGGAGAATGTATCCGTAAAAGTTGTCGCGTTTCGCACAGAAGTTCAGAGAAGTAACTGAAGCCCTTCGCAGCCACCGCTAGCCACCGCAACATTGCTTCGTGCGTGCTATTCGTGAGAACTTTGTGTTCTGGAGCGTGACGCGCGTTGTCGGGCGTGCGTTGGATCACATAAAAAGTTCTAACTGGACGGTACGGAATAAATCCGGGACATATAGCTGTCCCGACAGGGACGGCTCGCAACGCTGTATGAAAAGTCGGGACAGTCCCGCGAAATACGAGACGGTTGGTAACCTATTTGTGCCCGCGTGACCTTGACCAGCGAGCGACGTGGGATCGCGCCATTCCTCGTATGGACAAGAAACTGTCCGACATATCACTTGTATGTGATATGCACATTCACGAGGAAGACATCCTGAAGACTTTCACTCACACGGTCAACGATAAGAATTAAGGTTGAAATCGCCAGCGGAAAGGAGCCTCGTCAAAGATTGCGTTCCAAAGATATTCCCGAACTTGCCTTGATTTGAGTGATTCTAAAAAGTGTGCTGTAATAATTTTTTACAGTTAATTAGAGCTGTCTTGATAGGGTTTAATGCCTGAGACTGTAAATAAGTTGTGCCGTTTGTGTGCATCACACCATACATGCAATATCTGAAAAATGTTTCTCTGCATTACGTGCGAAAAATAAATACAATTTTTCTTTCTGTAGCAGGACTGAAATTGTGGCGTGCAGTACACACTCGGCGATTTCACCACTCAATAATTACAAGTAACGACAGCCGCGGTACAAAGTGAAAATCCTCACTTCAAAAAAAGTGAAAGTGAAGAATTATCGAAAAAAAAATAGCGCGAAAAACTACGGAGCACCAGAAAAAGGATTACACAAAGATTTATTCGTTAACACCACGCAATACTTGCACAGTCAAAAATGAAAAGATATAAGTACCAACACGCCCAAGCATCCGCTTTAGCTAAATAATTACGCTACGAGAATGCGCCATATATATAGTTAATTTCTTATAGGGTAATGGACAGACTCGTATGCTATGCTATCAAGCGTCAGTTGGGTACGGATTTGGGCTGGTTGGTGCATGACTTCACGTAGAAAACAGCGCTACGAGACGGGACAAAGAAAGGGCACAAACACAGCGCTGTGTTGTGCCCTTTCTTTGTCCCGTCTCGTAGCGCTGTTTTCTACGTGAAGCGTCAGTTATCTTGGACGGTCTTGAAAGCCATAGCTTTACTGATTGCCTTACCGCTGCTAAATATTACTCAGTTTTACATTGCAGCGGCAGCGCAACGAAAAATCGCGATAATATACAGTCGGCGAGTAAACAACCGAGCCTTTCTGAACGGCTGCCCCGGCGTTTGCCACGCAGACTACGCGTTTTCGTCTGCTAGCGGAAGCTTGTTGCGCCGCCAGCGCCACCAAACCGGAAGCTGTCCCGGCGCCGCGCGACGGGTTGGCTGACGCGGGGAGTTTTGCAACTTACCTGGTTCTATAAACGTTGGTCGTACGTGCCGTGCGAGAGCGGCGAGAGTGCGTGAGCAACGTTTGAAGCGTTTGGAGGATGGAGAACTAAGCGGGAGTGGTTTTGCCGATTTGGAAACCATATAAAATTTTGCCTTGTCGCTCGCATTTCCACGGCTTTTGCTGCCGTATATCGGGCCAGTTAGACGGCACGTGTGTGCACACCGACGACGAAAACAAAGTTGCGTTTTGTGGACGTGTGTGTCGGGCGGTGGACAAGCGAGGTTCTCTGCACTCTGTCCCGAAGAGTCTGCGGTCTTGTTGCGTTTAATCGGCGCTACGCGACTGCCTAATTCACGCGCGTCGTGCTGCATTCTTGCGCCGTTGAGCCGTCCATTCCTGCAGTTTGTCGCGATCCAAGTCGGTACACCCAAGTGCAGCCCGATTGTGGTGAGATGGCCGCTATCCTGCCATCGCGTTTTGCCGTTCTGAAAGTTGAGGGCGAAGATCCCGAAGACTCCAAGCCCGTAAAGAAACAGCAGCCCGCCAAGACTGGCTCGGCTGGAGATCGCAACTCCGTGACGGCCAAGCCGAAACCCAAGAAGAAGAAGAAGCCAGCGGAAACCCAGGTAGGGTAGTTTTCATCGTTTCGGACGCTGCAAGTGACAGGAGCATTCACTTTTATCGTGCATAGTGTTAGAGAGGTCACTTGAACGTTTACTAACGTTTATACGGTGCAAAATGGATTTCAATATTGGAGCACGTGCTGTAAACCTAACTTACTAATGCGTGTCATCGTGGTCTGTGAAATTCGTGTGCTTGCAGGAACTATCAACAGTTTTGTTCAACGTTTACCTACGACTCCACTAAATTAAGCACACATAGCGCTTTCTTCGTTGGTTCTAAAGCAGCAATTACAACTGGCCGCGCTTGCTCAAAGGGGAAGTGTGTAGCATTATTTCCTGTCGGATTTCGGGGTTTGCGGTTTGTAATTCACAAGTCTGGGTTTTGTAGACGTTCGAAAAAAATTATAAGGAGCGGTCTCGTTATCTTGCTCTAAAGACGTCGTTCAAACAGGTCAAAGCAAGGCCTGCTGCTCCTCAGGCAGGCCAACCTGAAGACCATGGTGATGACTGGGAGTCTTGGAAAAGGAGAGATGATCAGGTAAAACGCTACACTAGTCTCTGTTTATTGCAGAATTGTTTTCATTATGCACTTCCTTGTACACACCCAGCCCAGGCCCGTAGCCAGGGGGCGGGGGGGGGGCCTGGGGCCCGGCCCCCCTCGAATTTTTATGGGAACATGTGTATTACCGAAAATAAATAATGCTTGGCGTTTTTTCTCAATGTCATGGCTTTCAGCAAGTGGGCCTCGCACCCTGAAAAAAACTCTGGCTACGGCCGTACCCACCACACCCTGCTGTCCTTCCACTTCTGTTTTGCAGGAATTTTGTTAAACAAAATTCACAGCATGACAGCAAAGTGCACAGATGAAATTGAACTAACTCGCCGATGCTCTAACCATCCATGTGACAGCTGTTTTGTTCCGTCTTAAGGGTAACTGTTGGGCATTAACTTGGACAGGGTCTTGCACCATTCTTTTTCGTCACTGTGCTGTGCGAAACACCTCAACATAAATTTTCATGATAGATTAGAATTTTAGTTTGTCCATCGACTTCTTAGGTTTACGTTTTTACGGGTTTACCGAAAAGCATACGTGATGGGCAATGCGGGGCGAACCTGATGATGCATAACCTAACCAGACTCGCAGAGCTTATTAAATACGCAGTGACTTGCACACACTTTAGTTAGCTCCTGATGAAGCATTTTCAGTTAGACAATGTTTAACTCACAATACTTTTGTTATTTTACAATACTTTAATTTTTGAGTTTACATGCCAAACCCAGTTCATTATAAGCCACACCATAGTGGAGGGCTCGGAATTTTGACCATGGGGGTTCTTAAAGAGCCAGTAACAGGCCCCAACATTTTCAAACCCCCAAACAAGCTTGCAGGAGACCACAGCGATCACACTTAGCAAATATCACGGGCTGTGCAGACCTCCAGTTAAAAAAACAATTCCCACACCCCCCTTCGGCCTCCAACCACTCCTTTTCACCTGTTAAGTTACATATGTTGCCCATGGCGACCTGACATAGCACCTCAGATATTATTACAGGTGAACCCCTCAATAATGACGGCCCTCAAGAACGAAATTCTCGCGACAAGAAGAAGTCTGGTGTCCCCGGCGAACGTCCGTAGAGTTAATTGATTTGCCCCCTCTCAACAGCGAAGAGATTTAAAAAGCACTTCCGCAATAACGAAAGTTTCAGGTAGTAATCCAACATTTTTTTTTTTTTTTGACCGATGAGCTTTGGAAACCAAGTTCGAAAATTGCAGCACCGCTCATTCTATAGGTCGTTCACATAAGTTTCTGCCAATAAACATCAGTGTGACCATTGCCTTGTTTACATTCAGTCGATGATGATGATAAAAGAGACTAATGAGGATGATGGTGATAGCCACAAGTTAACAAGAGCTGTTGAACTGCACGACTTGTGCTGACGCTGACCAGATCGTGCATGAAGAGTTCAGCAATGACTCTATCATCAAAAGTGTGCGCAAAGAATAGACCAAGAGTGAGGAAAGCAACAAAACACAAGAAAGGCAAGTAAGTTCACACAAAGTTGATGCTTTTGAAATCATTCGCTCTTTCCTCAGTGCCCACGATGGCAACGAAGCTATGCGAAGCTTATTAAACTGTGAGGCTGCTGTCAAGCTCCTTCAAAGCAGCGTGAAACAGAGCAAGACAAGCAACTTCTTTAAATAAATTAAGTTGTGCGAATTAATTGGTGTGTGTATTTTCTATTTTCACGACAACCAAATTCTCACGATAACAAACAACAACACTTCGCCGGCGATTTCGTTATTGAGGGGTTCGACTGTATTACTATTAACAACAAAGCTGCTTAAATCATTCTTTGTCCAACGAACCAAAAAACTATCATGAACGGGTATGTGCCATTGGGTAAATCCTACTACTCACCACTGGTCCCTAAAAAGAAGAAGGCAACAGTTAGCGCAAAAACAAATGGCTGCGAAGCGACAGCGGCGAGCCAAAGACCCCAAGTACTACGAGAGAATACTAGGTAACGGGAAAGGCAACAGCGGTGCGAGAGTCCCCGAAGCGATAGAAGGCTTAGGCCAATGACGACATGCCCATAAATCTATGAGAGGTGCGAACGCTTGGTTTCAGTGCGAGTTTCTGTCTCTGGAGTTTGGACATCTGTGTCGTGTCTGTGACTGTCTGTGGTTCAACTCAAACCTCCTGCGCTGAGAATCAATGTATAACAACCTAGCATCACCTAGCTAAAGCCTAGCAACAACCTAGGAGCAACCTAGAAACAACCTGCATCACTTCGCTAAGGCCTAGAAACAACCTGGAAGCAACCAGATTAGTCTTCAGAATCATCCAGTTTCACTGTTTCAAGCCTTGCACGGCTTAGTGCAAGCTTTGCCAATTTTTTTTGCAATGGCTTGGTGTTCCGTACAATTGTGATATTAGGCACAATATTAGCGAAGACGGCAGGTCAAAGCCATATAACCTATTGCGAACACAACTCATTGTTTCAAAATTTCGCATGTTGTGAGACGTTGTGTGATGCCAAACAGCAGGTGCCAGCAGCTCCGAAGCGAGTACTGGCCTCTGTATGAAAAGCGGGTGCCTGAGAAAATGGCAACTTTGCACTCTGCTTCTAAACCCTCCTTGCCGCACATGACTGCAAGATTTGGCTGAGCTGTTCATGGCAGTGTCTGCTTTCCGCAGGATGTTTTTTTAGTGAGCCCGAATGGTGGTTCATGACCGCTTTAATAACAGTAACTTTCCTTATGTGTCCTCTAGGCAAGTAGAGTTGGATGCTTTTAAAAGATCATGTTTCGTTGCTGCTTTTTCTACTTTCTTTGCAAATATTCATCATCTATAACACATGCTTCTGAATACTCTACGTGCAAGAATAGCCTGTGTTGGTATTTTTCACCATTACATGATAATCATCTGGAAATGGCTCGTAGTCATTGACCTAATCGAATATTGGTCTCAACAGTTCGTCTCTGACGTCTACGAGCAAGATCTCCAGCAGGCACTGCTTCTCAGTCGGTTGGATTACGAAGAGAAGAAAGATGTAAGTTCTGTTTCAGATGCTGGAAGGGGGGGCTATGCCTAATTACACACCAGTTGCGAGAACCAGGTTGCCAGGTCGAAAGACAAAGCCGCCGAAAATTTGAAAAACTAGACAAAAAGTAGCTGACTTAAGCCACGGGCAGCAAAAGTAGCCATAAGTAGCCACACGTGTGTGAAAACAGTAGTGAAGTTTTTTAAACAGCTAAATTTAAAAGCCTTTAGGTGAAAATGCAAATAATATGGGCGAGCTCTTCAAAATGGGAATTGTTGAGATTTAAGCATTACTGATTGGAGTTTAACAAACATTTAATTCAACATAATTAAGTGCCTCCTGGCATTGCAAAAGTGGCATTCTCTTCAGCGTTTCACATGAATTTCCCATGAAGCACTGGAAATAACAGGTAACAACCTTTTGGTGACAATAAAAATGAATACAGCATGAGTGTGCTAAAAATCACAGTTACTTTGATTCAATCTAAATTGTAGTAGTATCTGCTGGACGGACGCTGCCACTCCTTTGTAGATGCTGCTGCCCCGGCTCTTCGACTTCGCTGCCCGGCTTTGCGTCGATCCTTTGGGGCAGCCACGGAACCAGTCGTCGGGGCAGAAAACCGGCTCTTCCTTTTAAACCATGCGAACTGGCCACGCGCAGTGCCACTGCGCAGTACGTGGGCTCTCGACATAGCCGACGTGGGTTTCCCCGAGTAACTTGCACAATCATTTCTTGCGTGATGATGAAATCTGAGCAGTTAGAATTCCTGAGTGGAAGTACGTATCTACTTCCAAAAAATGTAGCAAGCAGTTTGTCGGACATTCTGATTTAATGTCGTTGTACACAGAGCGCCCTCGATGCCCAATACGGAGCGCTTCTGATTGTCTTGTTCTCTTCCAGCTTCAGTTTAAAGTCGCATTAAGCAATAGGTAAGGTGAAAATGGAGCCCTAATGGAACAGCTTTTCCTGAATTCCAGCCATGCATTCAAAAACCTTCGTTTTTTATACTGCAAGCGCCAAATTCGCTCTTGGGAACAGGTAACACACCTCGGCCATTAGTAATAGCATGTAAAAAGTTGTCGAATGTTTCTAAGAAAATTTTGTCATGACAATAGGACAGTGTCTTTTTCATGGCTTACTTATGTTTTGGCACCATATGCTTGAAAGTCAGGGGCTGCTGCGTCGCCAGATGTTCATAATTTGGCTCCAGTTGAGGGAACTTAAAAGTAGCTAATAGCCAAGTAGCCAGGACGATTTTTCTGCCGCCATCGGCCTGTAAAAGTAGCCAAATTGGCATAAAGTAGCCAAACCTGGCAACCCTGGTGAGAACTACAAAAAATGAAATGCTGTATCAAACCATATTTTATGTAAAAGGGTTTAGTGTATTTCTGATGTTCTCGGTTGTCCTCGAGTGCAGTTCTATGAAGCTCAGCAGAGGGAAGCCACCGTGGCAAACCTGGCTACTCCGGGCAGCCGCGGCAATGCCACCAAGAACAAGAAGAAACGACGACAAAAAAGGACAAAAAGACAACAATGTCTCTGGATGAGTTCAACCAGCTGGCCGGAGCTTCGTCACCTGCAGAGCTGGTGTACGAACCAGAGGTCCGAGGTGGGTCCTGTTTAAGGGGGACGTGGGGTCAAATCGCCAAAATAGCCAAAAAATTCAATTTTTGGAAAATACTCGTTTTGGCATCTCTTGTCTCTTATTTACGCAATATCTAAGCGATTGTGCTGAAAACGCACTCTAAGTGCCTGAAAAAAAAAAATAATTCTGTAAGTGAGGTCGGTGAAAAAGACCAAAATGGCGCTAAAAGGGCGCAATTCATGGCGTCGTGTCTCGTCTTTCCTGCCACCGAGCGCCGCCATCTTGGCGTCGTTTCAAAGGTCAAGTTCCGCCTTTCCGTTCCCTTTTCTCGCTTACGATCACCGCATAGAAAAAGCGTAAACAAAAAAAAATCGGAGGGCGTTGTCACGAACCTTGCAATGTACACGGCGCTTCTATTGGCGGGAGCGCGTGACACCGTTGAGATACGTTTTTCTACTGGTGGTTGCCACGGTGACGGTCGCTGTGTTTACGGACGGAGTGCTCGCTGCTTGATCTCTCCGCGGCTGTAAGCACATGAATCGCCGCTGTTCGAAAGGTTACACGTGTACGGGAGGCAAAGTGCAAGCCTCTTTAGTTCCTCTGGAGGAAAACGGGGGACGGTATCGCATGGATCGGGCAAGCCAGTGATTGGATTGGGGCGTACCGACCTGGTTGTCGCCACGTCGTGTCATCCCTTGCCGGGCGGTAATAAAGTGACAGCGATGTAAACGATAGCGCTTTATCATCAAAAAGCTTACTACCTATCAGATGACGCGCGAGTGCCGCTTTACTGGCTTTACTTCGGAGACGATATGCCAACGCTTGCTCTCGTGCCGCGCTGCTGAGACCCGAGCTTTGTGCGCACGCATTCCTAGTCCCGTTCTGATAAAACGGGCGTCTAATGTCCTCACTAGCGGAAGAGCGTTCTCGTTTCACTTAGATTGGTTAATAATGTGAGAAATGCGTCTGCAGTATAGTTCAGTGCAAAGTCGCCGTCATCTTTGGACTGCCAAGAAGGCGTCGGCTCTGCGGCGCGGGTACGGTTCATGTACAAGGAAATCAATCTTTAGGCGTAGTAGTTGACAGGGGTGATTGCACAGCTTCACCAAACTAATACACCACTATTTAGGCCGCCTGGCGATACATTCCGTGGCTGCAAAAGTAGCGATACAGTCCAACATGTCACCATCGGCCATACCATGCT
Source organism: Rhipicephalus sanguineus (assembly GCF_013339695.2). Classification (NCBI taxonomy): domain Eukaryota; kingdom Metazoa; phylum Arthropoda; class Arachnida; order Ixodida; family Ixodidae; genus Rhipicephalus; species Rhipicephalus sanguineus. Next base: position 30,283 of record NW_023614491.1, read on the forward strand.
GAATGCGCCATTTCTCGTTCGATCACCGAAGCTAAGCAGCATTGGGCTCGGTCAGTACTTGGGAGGGAGTCCAACATGTCCAAATGTTTACATGCAGCCTCTGCACTAGCGTTCCAGGGGGCTGCACAAAAGCGTCTGCGCTAAATGATAGAAGTTAATAAACTTTCTAAATCAGTCCAAATTAAGAAGTAGAGGCTCAAAAGGTTGCCTTCTGGCAAGGACACTAATTATTACTGTCCTGGCTCACTTTAGCATAGGGTCAACTGCAACCAAAACTTTGTTGTCCATTTCTCAAAAGAGTGTTTTGTGCCTGCCACTTTGCTTGTGGAAAGCATAGCACAGCTATGGCTAGACTGATTTTTAGGCTGTTTGTTTTATTGTAATCCATACACTGGTGCTACACTTCAAGACACTCTTGGAATTTTCGTTTAGGCTTTCATTCTTTTTATTTTATAATTACTGCATGGCACGATCAGCTGAGACAAAGGCATTTGCATGTAATGTTCTGCAGAAATTTATTAGGGCCGTAAAAAAAAATCTAAAAATGTCATTAAGTACAAACAGTATGTGAGCAAGGATACAAAGTAGTTTGTCTCCTAGCATGTTTCATCAATGTGCCAGGCTTTCCACAAGCAAGGAACTTGCGAATTTTTATAAAATAAAATCTAGTAAAGGTATCTTTATGACAATTTGAATTTGCCATTTTAAGATTATTTATAGTGTTTGTGCCAAATTTCATCAACCTAGACCAAGAAACTAAAAAGTTACAAACGATTCCCGCGTGCCCCCTTAGAGCGTTAAAAGAGGTTAAGGGAGACCTCATGTGAAGCAAGATGCAAGGGGGCAATATGGGGGGGGGGACAGTAAAAAAGAAAATTAGTTCCCCCAGCCCCACTCCCATATTTTGCCCCCCCCCCCCCTCCTCCCCCCTTTTTGTTACCTCTCCTACATATCTCCCTTTCACCTTTTTTTTTCCCCACAGGGTCCTCCCTACCACTAATTCTATAGACATAAAATGACACATTTTTAATGACAGCACAGTGCTAGTTATCAAAGTTGCATAGAGGGTGGTGCATGATATTTCCTCCAGGAAGTATTGCAAGAAACTCGCTGCTCAATGCAATGCCAGGGATATTACTGAAACTTTTAAGAGAAACACATGTCCTGTACTTTCTCCTTAATTTTATTCATTCCAGACTCGAGGTAGAAGTATGGTCACTGCATGGGAAAATAACCGCTTCAGCGGCGGTGCGTACAATTGTACATGTCAACTACAGAGGCGTGTCACGCATCGTGTGTTTCTTCAAATGGCTTGAAATGCAGTGTGCACCTTTATGAAGGCTTCCTTATTGGACAACTAGCGATCATTCAACTTCATTTTGTTGCGTATTGCTGTAAAGGATCACTTTGGTGGAAACACTACCATGTTCGACAATCGTTCGACGTGCCACATTCGAGGACCAACGTCAGGAGTATTATTGTTCTTTACTTGAAACGAATACAACTAAAAAACAAACTGGGCATGCATTTGGAGCCTAAGACAGTAAAAACTCGTTAATTCGAACTTGAAGGGGACTACAAAATTCTTCAAATTAAGCGGAGTTTAAATTAGTAGGCGGCTGCTGTGTGAACGGACATCGCACCAGACTGCGTGGGCAGAACCCAGAAAGCCACTGTGGACTAGTCATCGCGAGCTAGGCGTTACTACACGTTTGTGGCAGGTTATTCGTAAATTAAGTTCATGGAGCTCTAACAGGGAACAGAATTAATTGATCAGTCAGTGATACGCCAGAAAGAGCACCGACGCGCATTCATGTAAGCAGCGGGCCTCAATGTGAAATATGACGCTATTTATGCTCCAAAACCCATTTATTTACATGGCAGAGCTAACGCATTCAAAATTAAATGTAATCAGTAATTTGCGTTTGCTTACGTTTCTACTGTCGCTACTCCATGAGCATCTTTTGCAGCTTGCCCAAGAGCTCCAGTGCAGTGTCCGAATTCTCATCTGCTGAGGAATGCTGCTATTTCGTTGTTTTGCGTCTCTAGTAAATATGGTTTGCTTTGGTTTTGCAACACATTGTGATCACTTTGGGCCGACTTGTGCGATGAGCAATGAAAACCAGGGCTCCCAGTTCGAATTAACGTTGTGGATACCGACGCGTTCGGATTATCGGGAGTTTTGCCCCATAGAAATACACAGGGATGTGCCGGGACTAGGGCATCAGCTCGAATTATCGAGCTTTTACTGTACTTGATTCTCTTTATGCAAGAATAGAAGCTGACTGATTGCAGAATAATTAGATATTGAATTGGATGCTAATTAACATTAATTACTGAAGATCACACAAAACACATTCCTTCATTTTCTTTCTTAAAATGTAATCGAGCGCCTTGAAATTGTGTTGCTGAAATTTGACACATTTTTAGACAGTCCATCATAATCCATCTAAATGATGAAATACGGCCAATGCCGGCAGCTTCAAGGGAGTGGGGATGGGCCTCTGTATTAAGAGAAGGTGCTTGAGAAAGTGGCAACTTTGCACAATGCTTGTAAACTCTATTTGCCGCGCACGCCTACAAAATTTAGCATAGCTCTTCGTAGCACTGCTTGCAGTTTGTAAGATGTTTTATCACCAGACAAAGGGGTGTTGGACCCCTTCATTGATTTAAGTGGTTTTATGGTCTCTCTTGAATGCATCGCAGAATATGAGAGTTCCATTTGGTACAAAGGTCTTGGACAATGGGTATGTGCTCTAATTTAGGCCTAACAAGAGTAGCGTAGCAGAGAAATTTTACTTTGAGCGTTATGTTTCAGGACACAAAGCTTGTGGAAGGCTGATGAAAATGTCAGTAATATAAAATACCGTGATAGGTTAGCAGTCACACGCATCATGGTATATGCAGTAATCTGCCTGTTGTAAACATAATGACTCCAATATATGGGTAAGCACATCCTTTTAAATCACAGAAACGTTTTACGCAGATGCTCCTGACACAAGAAACAATGAGAAGAGACCATTGTCACCACCAAAGGAGGCTATCTTTGAGCAGGTTGTAAAGGATGCCAAAAACATTCTGTCACGAGAACAAAGGATGGAAGAACTAAGGAGCAAACAGGTAAGGATAGATGCTTTTGCTGTTTCTTCCATTTCTTTAGTACTTCAGTCACTTTAAATAGTTTCATATGCAATGCTTTGTCGTAATGCCAACGTCCTTCCCATCCTGTTGTCTGTTTAATTTCTTCCCGTTTACTCATTAGCACTGAAAATGCACATCTTTTCGCGTGTCCAAACTGGCCAAGCTCTCCGCCATAAGTCAATGTGGCATTTGCCCAAAAGTCATAACCTCAAGCAGGTGGAACTAGAGGTGTGCGTCGCCGCGCCACGCCGCCGCCGAAGTCCCAAGAGATATCACGCCGCCGCCGCTGCGCAATAATTGCGGCGCGGCGCCGTTAGTTGTTTCTTTTAATTCGAATGGGCAATCTGGAAATAAAATACAGCACTTCGCCCGAGGAGCTCTTCTCGATGTGTCCATTTCAGCGGCCGCTGAATGGTGGTAGCTCAGCGAGAAGCGCGCCCCCTGTTTCCGGTTCTTGATCTGCAGCGCCATCATGACGTCACGACGCTTCCAAACACTCTCGACACAAATGATAGGGACGGAATGCGCTTCAATGCAATGAACGCAGCCCTCAGAGATCCGATTTTTGGTGCACATGTCTTTTGATTGTGTTAGCCATCGATTTTGGTTTAATGCGGCCGCTCGTCTAACGCAGCTGTAAGGTCGGTACGCATTCCCTGCATCGTTCTCAACATCTGAGACACATTCATATGCAAATTCAGACTTGAAAAGTTCCTGTTTCTGTGCGTTTCGTCCACTTCTTTCTTACGCTAGGAATGTGCTGGCGGTTCAGTGCAGCGACGTGGTCAAGAGCAAGGTGACATCACGGCTCACCGCTTTTTCGAATCACTGAATGCGCTCTGCCGAAATGGACTGTGGACATCTTTAGATGAACGCATTGAGAATAGCTCCCCAGAAGTTGTAGTATCTTTTCTTCTCCGGAAATATCACGAGTATTGCCTGACCCTAAACGCTGCCGTGTCCTCTAGCCTTAAAGGGCGACTGCCCAACTCGCTGGATAGCATATTCTTGAAGTCTTAGACCTAGTACACTGTGCATAAATAAATAAATAGATAAATAATATATATGTGCGTTAGTACACTTTTTCCTTTCATTCTTACTCGCGTAAATCGATAAATAAATACAGAAATAAAGAGAATGACAAACTTAGAATATGAGCTAGTTGGTAGGTATTCATTTTAAGAAGACATGACGTGGAAACACGGACATAAGAGAAAAGTCGAGAGAGTGAACAGCTATCTCTCACGTAGACCACTACTCGCACTTGATTGATAGGTATGGCCTCTTACGTGGGAATGCGCAGATAAATATTTGTGTCTACCTTCGGTTCCGCCGCTGTGTGATTTTTCAGTTGTTAGCGGCGTTTCTGGTGTCTTGACTACTCTCCTGTGTCCGTGTTTGCATGCCCTGTTTTTATAAAGGGCCCCTAACAGCCTCTGAAAATACAACAAAAAACAAAAAGAACGAGCGTGTTATTCTCTCTTGGCGTTCTTGTCTTTTGGTGGACTTCGTGATGCCAGAATAGTGATTCACGTGACATCATCAGGTACATACTGTCGACTGGTCCATATACAAAAAATAACAGTTGAATTGTCTCCCATACTGCTTTGCTAGGCAGCCGCCCACGCGCTCTTGCTTCGCTCGCAGGACTATCGTGAACGATTAACTGATTTCGCTTCATTTTGTGCGTTTGCGGCTGCGCATGCGGAGATAACAGACTGTAGCTGACAAGCGCGAAATCACGATAGGTTCAACGCTTAGCGCTGACATTGTACGCGTGCTTTATGAAGAAATAAGTGGCGAAGAGATGTCCCCTGTAAGAAGGGTATTGAAGGCGAGAACGAAACCAATGGAAATGGCGCCGAATTTTATGATTCTTCCAATGGACGCACTCTTTACAGTGGAGACGATGCAGCTTTCCAAGGAAAAGGCGAGCCCGCTTCGACAGCTTTTTGTATATTTGTATTGCGTTAGCAATTGTATGGACACTCAGTACAGGTTTTCACCGTCGCCGTCATGTTCCGTATAAACTCTAAATTGATACCATCGCTCCGTGCATTGTATGTTCTACCCGTGAGTAAAAGCTCGTGAATGTTGGCAAGGAACATGGCTAAAGCAGAGATGAAACAAGCTGGCCATCTCTGTCACACGGAATAACATCAGCCCGCGTGCGAGGCCTGCCGTCGATTGCTCCTCAAGCAGAAGGAAACGCCCCGCCCGTCATTTGCTGGGCGAAGGAGCAGGAAGGGATGTCTGGGGAGAGGGACTGCGTAACTCGAGCAGCATCTGTGAACTTTGACTATAAGGGCGCCCTCGAGAGCGCTGGCACGCGCGCTATTTTGGGCAGACATCCCCCAGCGAACAGCTCGTATACCTTCTATGCGCTGTGAGCGCTGTGATCTCGCTGCTTTGCGCTCGGACCACTGATACGACAAACTGACCGAAAACCGCTTTTCTCCCGGGAGCGGCCGTATTGCCATACACGAGTGTTTTGTAGAGCTAAGTGAGATCAGAGCAAAAAAAAATTGCCAGGTCTGCGCGGAACACGCAGCACAGTCACAGTGAAAGCTGGAAGAGCAGCCTTTCTAGAGCCCGTAATCGACTCTCTTGGGCAACTAAGCAAGCACACATGCAAGGTACCCACTACGCCATAAATAATCGTAACTTTCATGAAGTAAGAAAGCACCCACTATGCCATTATTCGTCATTCTGCGAGAAGCGGGGTACCTGCTGCACATTTTAAGGCATATGTGCACTTTGTGCTGTGGCTGACGGCGATGAAGAATTATGGCTGAACTTCTTGTAGTGGGTTGGAAGCAATGAACGACGCGGTCACTCTTGCGCAGTTCACATTGTGTGACGCCTGTTGTTATTTTGCTCTTATACGACGCCATATCACATATGTTAACACGATTGCTGTAACTGTATAGAGCATTTCTGCGAGAACTTTCAAGCACCAGCGTGGCTCTGTGGTAGAATAGTTGACTGCCATGCAGCGGGGCCCGGCTTCAAATCTCACCCGTTCCTAGAATTTGTTTCTATCTTCAGTTTTTCTTATTTCGCGCGAGAGCTGGTACGGGCAGCGGCGGCGGCAGCGGACAACTACGGCGCCAAAATCAGCTCTTGTTGCGATCTCATAACAGCTTTCGCTATAATGTTAAAGGGCCCCAAACACCATCACTGCCACCGAAGCCGTGGCCGAGAGCACAGAATGGCTGCCCACCAATGGTTAGGTAGGTGGTGGGTGGAAGCAAAGAATAACACGCACCACGGGTGGTATCTGTCGCCCAGTATGATGCCTGAAACAGTGATTCCACTCCTGCGCCAACTGCGCCAAAGTGCGCCAAATTGTATTTACTGCGCCATCCTGATAATATCGACGACAATTGCGCCAAACTGCGCCAAAGTCTCAGGTTTGGGGGCGTCTATCACCGGCAATTGCACCGCCGGCGCGTCAGACATGTGCAGCTTGATTTGGGGCTGCCAAAGTCGCAACCATAAACCAAGAATTATTCCACTGAATAAATAGCGCTCGTGCGTGCGTCCCAAGTAAGCCACAATGCCATGCACGGTGCCGACGCAGCTTCTGTTCTGCAAGTCGGTTCTACAGCAAAATGCGCTCTCCGCAGAGGCTCGTGACGTTTAGGCCTATCGGGCGAGAAAGTTGCGACGGCGATTCATCGGCGGACGTCGTCTGTTCCTGAAACACTGCTGATAGCTCGTTTCAAGCGTCGCACGGCACGTAAGGAAAGCAACGTTCAGTAATAACTACATGCGTGCTGCTAAAATGTCTGTCACTTCTGTTTCTGACATCGCGGAATGAAATCTGGGATCGCTAGCAGTAGATATGGAACAATATCGGGTTTTCCTTGCTTCGCGCTAATGGAAGAGCACGCGAACGGTGGGAACCCGTTGACACTTTTCCTCAGATATACTTTATCCATGGATCTTCATCCAGAAGAGCTTTTTCATAATTCCTTCACCCAGCACATCTGAGTTTGTAATCATCTGCGGTAAATACCCCCTAAAAGGCCCTGCCCTTTCGAGCTCACGAGCTAAGGTTCCAATTCGAATTTTTTGCTTGCTTTTTTAAAAATGTCATCTGATTAATAAAAGCATATCTCCTGTCGGAGCAGCCGCAAATGCGCAGCTGTAGCGGGCCCGTTGCTGACGGCCCACAGTGAAGCGGCTGCGCCATGTTACACGTCCGCCCCTCGCATTCGAGGGTCAATAGCTGATGGTTAAAAAAACTCAGTTTCGCTTAAGGGCAAGCAATGAATGCGATATCAACAAATTATTGTTAAACGAAGTAAGGCTAGCAGCTAACTCTTTTGGATCCGATCTCGCGTACTCAACAAAACGCTGGTTTAAGGGCATATGGCCGCTCCAGGAACCGAAGCGTTTTCGTGCTCTGAGTTCTCTAAACGCGAAGTAAGCGTTGAGAGCACAGCAAGTTTACGAGCCATCTCCTGATGCCTCGAGATAGCGCGCGCGCAAGCGACAGTGCCTTTCGAACGATGCGGTTGTCCCCCCTCCCCCCCTCTGCTCCCCTGGCGTCCCTTCATGCTCCTTACGAAAGACTGCCGGGGCGTTTCCACTATGTTTGATGAGCAATGACGCAGGTCCGCAAGCGGGAAGATGTTATCTCATACGCTCTCCATGCGACGGAGACAGACGGCCGGCTAGTTTAATCTCCGCTTCAGCCGCGTTTTGTCACCAGCGCTCGCGAGCTTTTACCCGCAGCTAGAATGCTCGTGGTGGTGTTATTAATTTGGACTTTATACGGAAAATTACGGCAACAGCGACGGTAAAAATCCGCCTAGAGTGTCCATATAATTGCTATCACAATAAAAATTTTTAAAAAAATTGAGGAGCTGTGAAGTGGATGATAAGCGAAGCCGTTTCGCGCATGGCACAAAGGTGACATGGTGCAGGACAGGTTGGTATGTAAGGCCAGGTTGTTAACGGCCAGGCTGTTAACTTTCAATACGCAATAATAATGCGAAAGCCTTAGATGCTTTATCAAACACGAAAATTGACCGTCGGCGGCGTTCGATTGATGTAAAAATAATCAGTGATGTCGTCATCATCACGTCATACATCGTCAAAACTTGTGACGCCAATGGCGTCATATATCGTGATGTCACGTGATGTAATCACGTGACATCGTCGCTTTACACTGCTTCCGTGATCGGTGCACCGATCAAGGAGGTAGTGCAAAACCATGTGAGGTGCAGAAAGCTTGCAGAGAGGGAGGGGAGAAACAACCCGTTGATCGAGAAGAAAAGAACCTGACTTTCGCCTTGGAGTTTTCTTAGGGATGCATTAGGGACAGTGTGGCTCTTTGGCATTGAGGCACTGCTGTACTCACGGAGTTTGTCTACCACGTCTGCTGATAACCACATAGATGTATTTAGAGTTTTATTTCATAAATTGCAATTTTATTTATCCGGTATTCTGTTTATTTGCTAGTGTCGAAAATAATCGCCGAAGAGTTAATCCAGAACACTCAACTGCATGAGTCCTTATTTTTTGCAGGTTATGGTTGGGTTTCGCATTTACCTACGCGTACGCGTTCCGCATAGGATGGCCGACACCGCAGCTTGTGACCACTGCGGAGTGATGAAACGATTGAGCATATTCTGTGCGACTGTCCACAGTACTGTTCGCAAAGACAGTCGCTTTGCAACGCGCTTGATAACTGGACGACCGAACTCTTTCGGAAGAAAGAATCCTGCGCCACCGACAGGACTTAACGTCACAGAAGAAGGCTGTGCAGGCGCTAATGCGCTTTCTGCGTTCAACCGGTCTATCGCAACGGCTCTGATAGGACGTCCTGCATGTGTGCATGTGTGCATTTTTTGCTTTGTTTTTATTTTATATCCCTCTCTCTCTGTCCTCTTTCCGACCCCTATATCCCCACCCCTGTGCAGGGTAGCAACCGGTCACTCGCACCAGGTTAACCTCCCTGCCTCTTCCTTTTAATCTATTTCTCTCTCTCTATTTTTCATTAGCGAGTGAAGTATGGAGTTCTCCTGAGATGATTTTTTTCGTGAGAATTGCAATTATTCCAAATATTTCTAGCCTTCATAAGAGCCCCATAATATTTTCAGGTGCTTGACTGTTAATGCAATATGCTTCTGTAGTGCACTCCAGGTAAAATTTGCTCCTCCAGAGTGCTCCCAGATGCAAAATTATCTCTCCAAAGTGCTCCAAGATGAAAATTTTTCCTGCTCCAAAGTGCTCCAAAACGAAATTTTGCTGCTCCAAAAATTGCTCCAAATCAGAAGTCCTCGGTAGCATCACTGCTGGAAATTTTATTCTAGTTTCATTTTTTTTCTTATTCCACGCGATAGTGGTTACGGACACCGGCGGTGGACATTACCCCACTGCCGTTGTGATCTGATAACAGCTTCGCTGTAAAAGAGTTCGCTGCTAGCCCTCGTTAGTGTAACATTACCGCGTGTACTTATCGCATTCACTGCTTCCCCCCCCCCCCCCGCGCCGCGCTGCCGCCGTCCGATGAACCCCGCACCGTTCACGCGCCGCCGCCGGAGGTGGAAACACCGGCGTGCTGCTGCCAGTGATTTTGGCCGGCGCACACATCTAGGTGGCACTTTGATGTGGGACGACCCGTAGGTATTCACGTAGGGCAGCTTGGCAAGTGTGGCAGAAACAGACCATTGAGTAGAAATCGTCAGAGAGGATGACTGTCAAAAGTCAAGCGATCTCCCTCTCTTTTTTTTTTCTTCAGCCTTTCCTAGCAGAGCAGGCCATAACATTGCAGTTCCAGATGAACTGGAGAGAAGGACCAACAGATAGCTCACTTAAGAAGCATATTGAAGCTCTGACTGTAAGTACTTGATAGCGCTTTCTGCCTTCTCTTTGATTTGTTTATGCTGTTAGCTTCATAATTGTGTTTTACGCGATAGCGTTACGAGCTCGTGTCGCAGAAATTCGTGTCGGCGACGGCATCGTTGGTTGTTGCGAAAATCATCTGTGACCGAAAAATCCAGAAAGATGCAAATAAACAATAAAATCTTAGTCCCATTGAGATCGAACCCGGGCCGTTTGCGTGGCAAGCAGGTCCTACCACAAAGCCACGATTTACTTGCAACTGCTTCGGAAGAAAACGCTACTAAATGCCATGTAGTGGAAGGTCTCCTTAATGCATTTAATGTTGCATGGCAGACGCACAATTGCCAAGGCGCTTAACTGCATCACTGTTCAGTGCGATTTTTGTGTGTGAAAAACTTTGAATACACAGGCATGAGACCACTTCACATCTTTCGCACTCCCCTCGTCTCTCGGACTTCTTGCCGTGTGCCTTGTAACTAAGCACAGCTTGAGGGATTCTTTTTTATTTTGTTCATCAGGTGTCACGACGAAAATGAGCCGATTCGGCGATTTGTAGGCATTGGCAGGCCATCAAACTACATTTCTTGTGCGACGCCATGCTTCGAAAAAGCCGGTATAGTGCACCCACCGCTGCTAGAAACACAATTTACAAACAGCTCCAAAATGGATAACATGTCCATCTAGCGGAAAACACATCAAACAAACAGCAACATTAGATAATGTGCTGCCATCTGTGAACTAGCTTTCACACTCTCGCCACGAATGAGGACGTGAATGCACCTTCAACTAACGAACGCAGCCCCAGAGATCCGCTTTTGGCACACATCTTGGAGGCCGTGCATAAACTCTGATCGCTCGAAGTTCCGCGTCATTTTGGCGTCGTTGGCGCCTGTGATCGCTTCCCGTGCTTGTAGTTGGGGATCCATATCACGCAACGACGCTTCATTTCAGTTTCCCTGGCTCTCAGCAAGCATCGTCATGGCATTGTTGGCTTTGACCTCCGCTTTCCTGGCCTGACCACGTTGCGCGTGCGCGTTTAGGAAGTATGCACTTAGTGGTTGAAGTGCACACTAGGGGTCGGATTTCGCTATCGTGTTCAATTCTTAAGGCGAAGCTTAAGGGTCCCCCAATTTTCCTTTTTCTCTCTCATTAGCACGCTTTAATTGTGCTGCTGCCATTTTTTTATTGAAGTTAAGTTTCTTCCTGTGCTTGTGTTTTATTATCCATATTGGTCCATTACTTTCTTATGAGCTTCTGTGAATTCCTTTATTTGGTTCAAAGGGAATAGTAACAGCGTCCATAATTTTCAAGCAAACAGTCTGCAATTGTGGTATTTCAGCACATCAGCCACAATTTACTAATAGAAATGAAAATAGTTTAATTGCAAAGATGGAAGTGTTTTGTTTCGGGAAACATTTACATTGGATACCTTTTATGCAGAAATGCCAGTTCAGTGTTTTTTGCAATGCTATCAACGCAAAAGTTTTACTTGGAGCTTGTGGCTTTTACTTGGTGGTCATTACACTGGAACTTTTCAGTGCACAGGGTTTCATTGCATAGTTTGATGTACGCTACTCATGTCACAGTGCTATTTGCTAAGACTGCGCTGTGTGAAATTAGCCCATCACTTTTTTTTACACCTAAGCTTAAGCCATTCTGTCCAAAAGTACATAGACGTACTAAGTGGGCATGTTTGTTGCAAATTTCAGCTGGTTGTGCACAGACTATACTTACTTCGCCTGCTTAAAAGTCTAGCCTGTGCGCATGGTTTCAGACCCAGTCACCAAAGAGCGTTCGAACAGTTGTGTCATGGTAGCGGAGAGCATTCATTAGGATCTGCCGCCTGGTACCATGCCAGCCGGTAGCGAATTTTTGTCACAACTGAATGCTGTGCGGCCCTTGGTCTTAACCATTGATGACCAAAGTTACAATTTGGTACCGAGCTCATGCAGATCTATTCTCGGTAGCCATACTCAGCATGATCTCCCTTCTCTTTATTCTTTCTCCATATACTACCTTAAAACTGCACGCAAATTTTGTATGCTTGTTTGTATGTGCACTTCAGGCCATATTTTATTTGACTTCAGATAGTTCAATGTTCTGGTCAGATTTAATACCAAGGAATTGATTAAATGCAAGCATACCGTGATTAATTTTTGATGCAAGATTACTGATCTCCATAGGTTGGAAGTAAAAAATGCTTATGCTCCCCTATCAAATTTGTGTGCATAAGCTGTGCAAAAATGGAATGGCATACCTCAAAGATAAGGTCTGTGCATTGCTCTTGTAAGACTAACATTATTTATGGTTTGTAAATGAAGTAACAAGGATCATTTGTCCCTTTATTCTAAGGCTGAGCTGAAGGTGGTGAAGCTTCGCAACAAGCAGCTGTGCAACATCTTGGCCCAAGGCGAAAGTAAGTACAAATTTAAATATTTATCCTGCGTGGTATCATTAGCTAACAGTGTATCCAATTGGGTATACATTTTTAAGGATGTATTCTCCTCAGCAAAGACATTTTGATGCCCTGATAATGAGATGAAAATTCTATTATAAGGGCCATGTCTTTCTCATCCTGCTTTTGGAAAGGCCATCTGAAGTCACTGTTGCTCACAGTTTTTTCACTTGATCACAATAATAGTCTATGTCTACGCATGCGACAATTGTTAATAATAGGTACCATTCCATGCTAAACAAGACAGAAATCCTGAGAAAGGTGGGAGCTTGGAGTGATGAGTTGTCAGGCAAGGAATGCTGAGGAACGTGGCTGTAATCAACGTTTTGAAAATGGGACTTCGAAAACAGAGGTTTCCTTGTCAAACGCTTTCTTTGTTGGCTGCTCATAAATCCTAAGTACATTGTAGTTTTTTTTTTCATTGGCTAGCTTGTTGGCTGTCTTGCTGTGTTTAATTTTGTTGCAGAAACATTGTGTAGTCGCATTGCTAGCTGCGATGTACCGGGTTTCGTTTTGTTGGTTAAAGGTGTGGACCAAGGACCATATTCTGTGACGATCACTTTTGGCAGTGGTATTGCTTTGCATGACATAGAATCTCTAGTGTCCTACCACCGAAGTGAATACCTTCTTTCTTGCCTTTAATTGATGCGCACTGAGAATGATATCTCTGAAAGTGAACATCTCAGAATATGGTCCCAGAGGGAGTGTTGTGCCAGCTCATATTTCTTGGAAGACTAAAATTGCAGAAGGTCACTGTTCCCTAGTGCATTTGAGAGAGTAGTCAACGAAGCTACCTTCCCATGAGCGCAAACATAGTATTGCTGCATTGTTGGAGATGTTGAGGGCAGCATGTCTGTGAAACGTCAGGGACACGGTCACCAAACAATTAGTGGTTTTCAGCGAAAACTTTAAGTAAAGGGTCTATTATGTCTACACAAATATGAAAAGTGGGACGCAAAAGAATATTTCAGTGCAAACAAGCCCTAGAAGTCGCCTGCTGCAAACTCCGCCCACGCCAGCAACTACCATTTTGCCATAGCATGTGTGGCATCATGTGCAGCAAGGAGTGGAGTCGTCGTCTTCTACCAAGTTTCAGCTGCTGCAAATCGTTCAATTTCAGTGCCAAGCTGAAGAAAGCTAAAATATATCGATTTCACGCGCAGCTGGCCACGGAACAATATCGTTCGCCGGAATGTAGACGCTCGCACAGCTAGCTGCTTGTTACGTCACGGCTCGACGGCTCACGAGGGCGCCAGTGTTGCTTGACTCTCAGGCTACTCACGTGCTTAAAAATATTCATTATAAACTAAGTGCTCGACTAAATGCGCTAAAATTCGTCAGCTTATTTGTGAATGCACAAGGATTTACCCACATAACACAGAATATGATTGAAAATTGGGTGTCATGGCCCCTTTAAGGCTTCGGGTTGTTCCTTTCGAAGGCATCCTGAACCACCCTGTGCTTGGTGAAAAAATGCGTACTACATCGAAAAGCAGATGCTCTTGTGAACAGCTTAGCCAAATCTTGCAGTTGTGCATGGCAAGGAGCATTTACCGTATTTTCTCGCATATAACACGCCCTCGCATATAACCCGCACCCCTAACTTTGAACTCCCCGAAAAAGAAAAAAAATTCTCGCGTATAACCCGCATGCTTAGCTTAAAAAAAACTGTTTTGGAAGTCACAACTGCACAGTCACAATCTCGTTTACAAAAGAACTTTATTTCGAAGCGATCGCCGCAACGTTGACGGCGCCGATTCCCGTTCCTTCAATCATCGCCCGACTCGCCGCTGTCGTGCTGCATCCGAGGCTTCGTTGCCGCTCTCGAAGACGCAATCGTCTTCGTGCCATCCAAGCAATTGATGATGGCGCACTTTTTGAAGCTCTTGCGACCATGTCGGCCGGAATCGCCCCTCACGCATCCACGAACCACTGGCACGCAGCGCAATGGTCTGGCCTCCGCACGCGCCCCGTCGGCCATCCATCAGCACACAGCCGCTTCACGTGCACCTTGAATGGCTTATTGAGGCACACGTCCAGTGGCTGTAGCATGGAGTCATGCCCCGGGTATGATCACGAGGTGGGTGCGGTGGTCAGCGAGGCGCGCTTTCACTGCGTCAGTGCAGTGGCCTCGAAACGAGTCCAACACCAGCATCGACCGCCGTGCCAACATGGCACCCGGCCTCTTCTCCCAGATCGTGCGAAGCCAGTCACAGACGAGGTCACCATTCATCCACACGTTATCTTCGGTTCGCACAACAATCCTGGTGGCAGTGTAGTGCTGGGTAGCGTTTGCGCTTGAAGATTACGTACGGGCGCAGTTTGGTACCGTCCGCCAAAGCACACAACTGCACGGCAGGCCATGCATTGCTGTGAAGCTGACCTCTGCTTCCGGATTATTCGCAGATAACTGGCACCCCCACTTTTCAGGCGATTTTTTTCAATTTTTGGTGCGGGTTATATGCGAGAAAATACAGTACAGTTGGAGTGCAAAGTTGCCACTTTCTTTAGCACGCTGTTTTCATAGAGGCCCGTCCTAACTTTTTGGTGGGCAGGGCACCAGCCGTACGTTGTCATACAGCAGACTGCTGCTGTTGGCCGAAAGCTGACATAGACCAAGAGCACAGTTTGGATCAGGTGCGCTTCTTGCCACGGGTGCCGCTCATGCTGCACTGCGTTCTTTAGTGTGCTAAAATTATGCAGTAGCAACACTACCGCACACCAGAATCAAACCGGGAGAAAGTGATTGCATTTCATGAAAAGCGCTGACATAGATTCTTTCCCCAATGTCGTCCCTTTCTCTGTAGCTTCCAGCGCACTCGTCAGGATGATAGACGGAGAAAGTGCTTAAAGTGTGTGGCAATCCCTGTAGCTCCACCCTTCTTGATGGATGCAAAAAAATGTTGCGCCAATCAATTCGTGGGGCAATAAACTCCAATACTGAGGTTATTTGATGATTGCTAGGAAAAGTGGTTCAGGACCTCTATAAAACATGCTTGCCTTACTTGAAAATTCACATTGGAGAGAATGGCAGGAGTGTGGTACTACTGGGGAATGCTGGAACATCTGTAACTCTACTAATGGGATGGGGGCGACAAATTTGGCTTGCACATATGGCACTGTAACGTGACCTTAAAGGGCCCCTCACCAGGTTTGAGAATTTTGAGCTAACGAGCGCAATGCATACACTGGGCGTTCACGATCACGTCTGCCAAATTTGCAACGCTACGCGCCGCGGAAATGGGTGAAATTTCAAGGTGAACGCTGCTTGCCCTTCCTCTCGCTGGCACGCGCTTTAGAGAATGAGGGGGATGGCGTACATGAGAAATTGCCCTACGTAGATGGTAGTGCTGTGACGTCGCTCCTCTACGTAGACGACTGTGCTCTAACGTCGCCAACAGTAGCACGTGACACTGCGATAATTATTTGACACGACATGTGTAGTTTGTGTATTTGTTGCTTGAATAGATTAATAAAACTTGAGAGAAATAATGAGACACACAAGGGAATGTGGCGTCTTTTTCATTTTTTTTCGTGAATTGCAGCGAGATGCGGGGCTAATGTGCCTCCCTTTCCCATGCGTTCGTGTCCCCGCGGTTAGCGCATCGAGCAGACGCCAGCCCTGGAAACGAAAGTAATGTTCTGGCGCGTTCGAACACTCATTATGCTCATCTATTCTACCGCGTCCAAGTGAACGTTAATGCGGCACTGGCTCATGATACCGCCACTCTCGTGCCCGTACAAATGTCTGAACTTTCATGCCCTCCCGCAGAAACAGGCTGTACACCACAGAGAACGCCGACAAAACGCCCACGGCCGCTACATAAAAAAAAAAAGGTAGCGGCCGTGCAACGCCGCTCGCGTGCTCGGGCACGTCATGCGCACGTGACCATGCATTGCATGACGTGTTCATGCGTATGTGTCAAGTGAAGAGGGCAGGGAAGGGATTTGGCTTGGGAAGGCTACACGGGGCGAGCGGCAAGGGTTTGAAACTCGCCTCTCGCATCATCGTTTCGCGCCGCTACAAATTATTGTTTTTCTCAGCTCGTAATGAACCGATTTGAAAAATTCTTGCGGCATACTGCTCTTCATTCGGCACAAACAACTTCCAGCGTCTAACTAAAATTTGCTATGTGGCCTGGTGAGGGGGCCCTTTAATGTTGCGTGGCATTATTCATTTAACAGTTCAAGGTTGTTGATTGTTCCGTTATCCTTTCTTTGTCTCACACAAAATGTTAACTAGGTGAAATTGTGACACACTGGTTCTACAGGAGCCTCTAGAATGTTCATTAGCCATTGTGAGTGTCATGGAAAATATTGCTGGCTGTAGGGGTGTTGCAGGACATGGGAGCACTGAGAAAAGAAAGGAAATTCGCTTGCAGCCACTGCAGCAATTCTAGAAGTTAGATGCATTATGTTCTTTCGTTTGTGCATATGTCACTACTTTTAATTTTATTCTGCTTAGCTAAACTACTCAAAACTTTCGAAGAGCAAGGTATGTGCAGTCCGTCATAAGAAAGCTAAGAGGTGGCCATGCCTGCAGCTGGAGCTGGTACTCTATGGCACCACACTTGCCAGGGTGTGGAATGGATTAGAGCCAATTAGGGGCGTTGCTTGTGTAGTAAAGGTAAACTCACTGATAGCAGAGCTGTGCAGTACATTACATTATGCATTGGCAGCTACACTGATTGTAACAAGGGCTGACATGAAATCTTGACCTCTCTCTGCCTGTGTGTGTGTGCGAACGCGCATTTTCTTAATTGAATGAAGCTCTGCTACATCTAAACAAATATTCTATTAAGTGTCAGAGCAGCCTAAATAATTAGCTATAATACTTCAGATTTAGATGCAAGGAAAAAAACTGGCAAAAGCCCCAGACAAGGATGAAGAAGAAGGCATACTCACAAAGATGCAACATGAACCAACCAGCCCAGCTTTTTGCACATTTTTGCACATCTCTCTAAATACGCCATACCAATTTTGGTTTCAGTACTGATGAGGTAAATGTGCATGGACAGACTCCCAGCATTCCTGCAATCAGAACAGGCGGCTGTTGCATGGAATGCAGCCAGAAACAGCGCAGGGAGTGCTCTTGTTTAAATTTTTTCATTAGCAACATCAGCACTGAGGATTAGTCTTTCAGTTCACACGTTTATTGTCTTAACTGCGCCTCGCTGCTTAGGAGTGAACTGAAAGCACCTCATTTTGTGCCTTCAACATTGTCATGGCAAAGATTTTTATTGAACTTTCATAGGTGCCTAGCGCTAGTATTTTGACAGGAAATATTTAGCTGAAGAGCTGCCGAGAAAAAGATCAGTGCTTGTCAGGATGCCTTTATCCTTTAATAATGGACACATAATTGCGTTTACACTTGCAGTGCAAGACAAAGCAGAGATACTGCGGGATTTTGAAGAAGTGACCCAGGTCAAGGATGAACTGACTCAGCAGGTATGGCACACTCATCAATTTGTGAAGGACATGCCTATGTTTAAGTATTCAGCTCAGTATAGCATGGTTTTGCTTCTGAAGGGAAATCTGTAAATGCTTAGGTTAATGCAGATTTCTAGCAGTTAGATATTAATCTGCAAGTCTCCTCTCCTTATCAGAGGTGCTATGAGCACTTTGTAGTTACTACGTATAGCCATTGTATTACATAATTTGGTGCTAATGGTATTGGCAGTTAAAGGGGGGGGGGGCGAATGAGCTCTTTAAAACATTCTCAGTCTTGATCGATCTTGATGAAACTTGCCGAGTTAACAGGCGTGTGCCAATTCATATCTAGCATGTCTGTGTGCCATATCTGTGTAACATATCTGTGTGCCGATTTCAAATATGCAGTTATGTTCCAGTTTTAATATGCAGTTTCTAACATATCAGACATTTTATGTGCTTTTTGGGAGCAAGATTTTCCTAAACTGAAGAAGTTACAAAGTAAACCAGCATATCAGAATAATCTGGAATGAGAACTGTGTGTAGTAAAGCAAGAATGGATAAAAAAAATGATCAGTGGCTGTCTGAATACAGGTTACAGAGCTGCATGCCGCACTGGAACAAGAACGGTCAAAGGTGCGCTTGCTGCAGCAGGATCTCAAGAAGGTGAGGCTCCATTTTCTTGTCATCAATGCAAAGTTAAGAAAGCAACTCCTTCTTGGCATCAGTGAAGCTCGTTGATGGGCAGATGTATCACACGAGGGAAAAGTGGTAGTGGCCAGGTTCTGAATTCGAGGAAGACTAGATGCCTAGTCGTATAGCTGTGTTTTGCTTTTATGGAGATTCACCCAATTTTTGGGAACACCGTGTCGGTTGACGCAACCTCCTGTTTACTTCTTAGTTGATGAAAACAAAAACGGTATAGTTAAAGCTACTTGGTGCGCCGTGTGTCGGTGTGTGTGTGTGTGTGTGTGCATTGTGGCTGCGGCATGAAGGTTGCATGGAATACAGCAACATAGACACAAAAGTAGCAACTCTGTGGCTCAAGATGTCTGCCAACCAGAAAATTCTTAAATCACAAATTTTCAGAAAATGCAAGTTCTTTCGAGAATTCGAATAAAAGAGAGAAGACAGTTTTTGCCTAACTGCTTGCTTTTTTGCAAAGTGAGACCACTTTGTCTGTAGCAAGGCCACGTTCATGCAGATTGCGTCCTTACTGTGGTTGAACTACAGTCAACATCCGATTTTTCGGACTCCCTAGGGACCGCGAAATCGTCCGAAAAATCGGGCAGTCCGAAAAAACGAATTCGTGCTTTTTTATTCTGCTCAAGTAGTCAAATCACCACAGCCCTGTCCGAATAGCTTTAATGCCTCCCAGTACACTTATCATGCATTTCGGTGCGCGCCGTGCTCTCGCAAATACATTCGGTACCTGCCGCGAACCCCGCTTAACTACGTGCCAACCGCCACTTGCAAATTTGCATCTCGCAATGAGCGCCGCTGATACCAGCAAAGCGCGGGATAGATTATGGCTTTTTCGCATGGAACGTTTGGAAACGATGACGCGGAACACAGATGGTGGCGGAAGAGCGGACAACTCATCCGGCTTTCCCCGATGCGTGTGCGCACGTCAACAATGCGCACACGCATCGCCGAATCTCCGCCGATACGCAGCATTTGCTGTCGTGTGAAGCCGATCATTTCTAGTTGTGTGCAGCACATCGCCAACTAAGCTGACGCTGTCACTGTACTGTTACCATACCATACGCAAGCATTTGCCATGAAAGGGTTCGTGGTGCCCACTCCGTTCCTGACCGCACACGGGCGCGGCAATGGCGAGCTGGTTTCGTTCGTGAAGGCAACGCGTCTGTGCGGCGCACTTCGCGGTCTCGCACAAAGAGGCAGCATGAATGACGGCGCGGCGCGTTTTGGTTCTCGCATGCGCGCAGTATGCGTGCAACTGCGCTAGGTCACATGCACTACCGAGCAGTTAACTGAAGATGCTTATCATAAGTGTTGTCAGCGATTAAGCCGTATTGGCACGTTTGCCACATGCCGCCATCACGCCTCCGCACATTTCCGCCGCTTATCCGTAAAGACATCGCTGCACTGCGCCGAGATAGCAGCCCCTTTGAATTTCTGGTCTGCTTCACCCCATAACACTTCGGCATTGCAGCAAAGCTGACTTTCGGACTCTGTTACTATAGCAAACAGATCGACTCGCAAAAGCGCTGGTTCGAACCTACGAGATGATCAACACAGCAGCGGTGGGGGCTTCAATTAATGCCTTTCAGACCTGCAGTTTGGGCAGAAAGTCCGAAAAATCGGACGCCAAAGAGTTTCAGCGTCCGAAATACATTGACTTTCTTATACATTGACGTCTATGGGGCTGGTGACGGTGCCACGAAAGCGTCTGAATTTTGGCGCATGTCCGGAAAATCAGGCGTCCGAAAAATCAGCAGTTGACTGTATAGTGCATCTGAAGAGGCAGTGCGGTTGCCCTACGTGCTTTATTTTGTATGTTCTTCGATAATTTGTGCAAACTGACTGCATGCTTTGTCGTAGCTATAGGAACTCTTCTCGCACATTTGGCTATTTTGTGTGGTTTGTAAGTTGAAGAAATTGCACCATGAGACAATCTACCCAGAGTACATCTCTGCCTTTTTCTGTATTCATCAACTTCAGCAAAGTAAAGGGGATGTTGGAAATGGGAGCATGCCCGCTGCATCCATCTATTGACAGACTTTTGAAGTTTGCTCACGGGTCTAAGTAATCTACAGTAAAAAAAAATTATAAAAAATGTGTTTCACCAATGGTTGAGCATCTCCATTTCACAAGTCTTGTGAAAAGCTTGTCTGCTCATTGTGTCATGCATAACTTATACACTTGCATTTGACTTAATCTGTCTGTGTTAAAGTAATTGTCATGCTATCATAGATTAATGAAAGCATGGTCAGTGGCAGCAAATGTACATTTTTTTTAAGTATAAACAGAGAGTTGTGCTGTGCTAGCAAAATAATGTGTCATTTTTGCCACTATAGTTTTCCAATGCTTCTCTGGCTTCACTTTGGCCCTTGTCAGTAGAGGTAGCAAAGTTGGAGTTCGTGCATTCTAAGCTGCATGATGACTAAGTGATAAAAGTTCATAGTGAAGTCAGAGACCATGTCACAATGTAATGTGCTGCGTACAGATGCTAGAAACACTTTCAGTTACAAATGGAGGCTTGACAGCTTAGCTACCGAATTGTCTAGGCTGGAACAATTGTGCCTGTTTGCTACTTCAGTTTGTTTTGAAAGGCCACATATCCAAACAAGAGCATCACTCTCTTCTTTTGGTTGTAGTGGCCAGACTGAGACTATCTGCTTGAGGTCTCTGAAGCATCAAACGCGTGTGCCATAAGGGATCCCCGATTCTAACCGACCTTCACACCTGTGCTGAGCATGTTCATATCTTATGTGCTCAAATTATTGGTTGACAACTGCGTATTAATGTACGAAGATAAGTTTCTGAAGGAGCATCGGTTCTCTGGTACGTGTATGTCCAGCAACTGTCAGCAGTCGTCATTCTTAAAAAAAAATATAGCTCACTGGAAAGGCTCATATTTTCATTATTAAAGCTTTACATTTTTTCAAATGTGTTGTTTTACTAACCATAATTTCATGAAGGTGAGGATGACTGTGGATCATCTTTATTTTGTGTGCATGACAATACTGCCTGGTTACAAAGGCATGCATTTGTGTTTTTTTCTTTTATATTGCAGGGTGGGAAAAAGAACCTCGGTAACATTTGGTCTGGCCCCCATTTTCTTCCCGACTGCCTGCAAAGTGCAAAGGCTGCACTGCAAATGCAAGCGCAAGAAGACACTTGGGTAACGGGGCCTTGTCTGCTGAGAAACATTGCAACTACTGCCATTGCACACCTTCTAGTGTCTAGCAAACGCTTCCTCTTCTCATGTACATACTACAGGCGGACTGAGTGATGCTTCTTCTTTCTTTTTTTCTTTTTTTTTACATGAGGACATGTGATGTGTTTGACCATTACTTCAGGGATCAAATGAAGTGTTTGTGCCAGTTAATTTAATTTGGAGGTGATGTAGAACATTGTTGATTAAAGTCACATTCTTTGTTACCTTACTGTGTTGGTATTTACCTGTTTTTGTGTGTTCCCACTGCACAGAAAAATGGTTGGGTTGTGGAGTCCCAAGACGGGAGCAGTAAATGACAAACTAGTGATGGTGTGCTGCAAGCAAGTTTCTTGCCCCGACCCGGACTGGTCATATTGGTAACTGTCGTGAAGTGATAGCATAGCAATAATGAATCCTCCTATGATATGTCAACTGGATCAATACATGTGAATGAATTTTTGACGTGTAATCCTTGTTAGTTTGAGGTTCTTGTTCTGAGGACTGCACGTAAGAGCAACTACTATTTTCTTTCCTTGACAAAAAAAGAAATGCTTCGCATTCAAACGACTAGGAAGTTTCGTATAACAATGTGTGCCAGTGACGATGAGCAGGTGAAATCAAGCATATTTTAATGCAGAACTACTGTAGCTGCAGTGGTCAACTTGGAAGAGTAAATTTTGAACCAGCAATGTTTCAGGTGAACATGTGTGTCTGATATTGTAGATGTACGAAAGAGCGCTGCAACCATTCTCCACTTCACGCTTTATGCTTATGGTATGCTTAAATGGTACAGCATTTATGACTGTGCAGTGTGGTCCACTGTAGAAGGGAACACTGATCTGTCACATTGGAGGCATTCAAGGTGCAAATGTCTGCTATTGCTAGCTTAATTCAGTGCGCACGTGCGTGATAAGATGCCAGGTTGTGTACACTGATAGATGGCAATGCCTATAGTGCAGTTCAAAGCATTGATATGAAAATAATTGGATGTTTTAATGACAAAATGAAGTTGCCAGATTGCTTGCAACCACATCAGCAAGTACTAGTAGCACCTGCCAGAAGCGTTTCCGACTGACATCACTACTCGCTCGACTGTAATTGGTTCGGTATATAGTTGCAGGTAACCCACTTCACAGTTGCAAAATCTTGCTTGAGATTTTGTTTTAGTTCTCTTTGCTGTACTTTCTATACTACACAAGAAGAAAGCGGATACGCTGTTCAAAACAAACTTCAAGCGCAAAGCACGCTAGGGATGCTGGCTGCTTTTTTGCCTATGGCCTCGCAAGCATAGCGAAATGCATTCACAAGCACCTATGCGAAAGCTTCCCTTCTTGCTCGTGTATGCTCTGCACTCGTAGGCTGTTCTAACAATCGTTTCTCATCTCGGAGAATTTTAGTAACCCGACTTTTATCTTTGAGGTGAGGCTCCACGTTGCTTTTTGTTATGGCAGCAGTGTGATCAGTACTGCAAGGACAGGCAATCATTGAGTGCTAACTGTCGCTACAAGGCACTTTGAGCTCTTGACATTGGCAACGAGAGGTTACACGAGTGGGTGAGACAGATAGAGAGGCCAGTCAGTAAAGTTGAAGTTGAGATCAGTGTCTTTTTTCTTGTATTTTGAATTTTCTAGGCTGCATAACACCAGACGACATATCCTATAGAGGGTTTCACTGTTTACTAACACAGGCCCTGGACCACTTCCGGTTTCCTGCGCTGGCGTAGGCTAGCAGGATTGGCGGGGAACAAAAGCCTTGGCGAGAAGCCCGTAGAGTTTCAACACTTTTCTCCCTGTGTCTAGAAAAATATTTGAATTAAATATTCTTCTAAGCTACGCACAACACTAAAAGAGTTAGTCTTTAACTATAAGCGCCTTTCTTTATGTGAAACTGGAAAAAGAGTGTTCTCTTACTCTGAAATCTTAAAAAAACGCTTTACGCTTCGGTGTTGCAGAATAATAAATGAGGTGACCGGAAGTTTCTTGGGGTACACCACGTGCTCCTGCTATCGCAATCTTGAAACCGTCTATAGCTTCCATTCTTGGTGCACTTATCTGTCAATCCGTCAAATCTACCCAACCCACAAACAAAATATGAATGCTTGAAAAGTGTGAGAGGGTCTTTTTAAGTGCACTTTTGGTTTGATTTTGGTGTACAGTAACATCTAGCGTGGAACTGTGACCTTTCGTGCACCTAATTGGACAGTGAAAGGTATCCATGACTGGTGATGTTTAAAGATGTTTAATAACAGGAATACAACCAGAAACAGTTATGCAGATGTGTAGACTCCCAAAGCTCAGTTTTCAAAACATTGATTGCCTTCGCAAAAGCCTGGAATGCTTCGTCGAACATCAATATGAATGCAGAAGCTGATTGTAGTGAGCAATATAGATATGGTTATGTTAATGAGGCTTGGCACAGGCAGGAAATGCAGTCTTGAAGAAAGTTGGCACATCATGAACAGTGCTGGTGCACAGCTTGGAGAACAGATTCGAGTTGGCCTTCCAAGTCATCGTCCGTTGTTGCTTATCACGAAATCCCAGTTGTCCATGTGGTCGAGACCACACTCTGTCGTGGCATCGTCGATACCTACAAAAAAGTATAACAGCATCGCATGACAGAATATGTAGTGGGCGTTTCAGGGAATAATCTTGAGCGACACTGCTGAAATTGGGATGACCTTTTTAAACCCATCATTATAGATGCCAGACGTTAGGATCTGTTGTGTATACAATTAATACAGGCATTAACTGAAATTCAAGAATGTTTTCCCTGACAAATTTAAAATGTATTAATTAGATAATTTAATCTAATCAGCATATAAAAAGTACCCATTGGGTAGAAACCCTCTGATCTATCCAGGATAAGTTAAGAAAAAGTAAGAGAATGAGATGCAGCTACCTAAATCTTGCATTGTTTTTCATTGTCCTTGCGTTTTCCTGCACATTTTCCTTTCACTCTAGTTTAGCCAACACGAAAAAAATGTGCACTGTTGCGACACTCATCAACGGTCAACATGACTGCATGGTCCATTAAAATATGCTTTTCTTTTTTCTACCTTTTTCTTTTTTTTGTTTTTGCATGGCTGGGAAAGGGAAACCTCCCATACACTGCTTGCAATACTAGGCAAAATAATGCAGGCATGGCAACAGTTCATGCGTTGACCGCTTCCATAGAACAGTGCAAGAGGGTACATTGTTTTGGAGGGAAATGATCCCACATTCAAGCTTTTAAAGATGCTCCTTCCCAATGGCCGACTAACAGCCTCCAACAGGGGAAGGAAAAAGAATGAGGATAAAAGAAAGGCAGAGGAAGCACCCTACAAAGAGCTGGAAGGAACATCGTGATAAGAAAGGCTTCCTCCACGAAAGAAAATAATGTACTTTACGTTGACTCATAAGTAGATGGAAAAGTTACATAATGCTCGCATGTACACATAGTGTGTATCAATATGTATAGCATAATATCAATATGTATTAGCCACACTACAGAGAGATACACGGCTAAATGAATCTGCTGGGAAGTGCTCACCCGGTGTGCACCCACCCGCGGTCTGTGTGCCTTCACGCGCTTTGACCCGAAGAGTGAGTGTGGGGCAGGCAAAGGTCTCTCGGAAATACTCGACGTCGCTCTCTCGCCGGGCATCGCTCACTATCCACACGGGGAACCTGGCTGGCCCCTCTTTTGACCGCCAGGCGGCAGAAGAAGGACAAGTCCTGGTTGCGTTTCTCCTCGCCCATGCGACCATCTTGGCGCGGTACAGCTCCTTGTAGTCGGATGAGTCGAGTAGTCGATTGTAGTCGAGGTTGTGCTCCTGTGTGGCATAAAAGGATCATGCTACATATTGCGATCCACTTAGATTGACTTGGAATTGGCACCACAGCTAGGACCCCAACGGAACGTTACGGTCGACGGGATTCGCTTAAAAAGGACGTCAGGACTCCAATGCAATTTTGATCCTACGTGCTTTCTAGCAATTATTTGCACTCAGATGCAAGGTATAATTACATGGGGGAATGCCAGCTAACTGGAAGAAACCATGAAGCTACAGGAAAGGAACGAGGAAGGGTGCCCTTCCCATTTTGTTGTGTCTTCTCACTTTTTTTCTTTCTTGGAGTTAACTATGGATGCATGCTGCTCACAAAAGGAAGGTAAGTCTTACCTTTGCATATGCCTCTTTATTGGCTCCGAAAGGCGTATTATTGTGCACTTGTCATCTCCGATCCTGCAGGAAGAAAGAAGTGCTCTTAATTGCAGAATCTATTGCTTATTTCTCCATAACGTGTTCATTACGAAAACAAAAATTTGAGGATAAAGTTTCATTTTTGAATTTCGCGCGCCGAAACTTCAGCTGCTGGTGACGTCGGAGATTTCAGTCATTCTTCTTTTCAGCAGTCTTTTTACGATCGCATGCGAGCACCTTCCGGCCTCGACGGCTCCCGCGCACACGAACCGTGTGGTCCCAGCTTTGATTTTTCCATTCTCATCCCCAATCTCAGTTGTGTTCCTGAAGCCTCTACTACAAGAAATGAGAAGTCGAAATGCGTGAAGTGCATGACGCACTACGCTCGTAAACTGAAGCAAGAAAATCCTTTAGGGATTATAAAAACGAAATCAGCTGCTGTAATGCGGGAGCCGTACGGAGGTCTCAAATTTAAGACGCAGACAGAGGCAGCTTCATAATCATCATCATCATCATAGCTAACTGCTTTTTTTTCTATGTTGGCCTCCATGGTGTTGGCAGCGTTGGCGGCGTTGGTGTTTGGCAGGAAAAAAAGCCGCGAAAAAAAGCACGCGGTCGCGCGCGCGACAACCGTACCGGGTAAATCAAAACTTTTTTCTGTAGAACTCTGGTTATTGAAACTACAGCCAGTGCTAAGCGCTCCTTCACGCTGGACAACGCGCCAGATCGAAGTTACGATGCAGGACGGCGGGAAGACTGTCGAGGAACGCGCGGACGCCACGGCCGCTCGTAAACGAAACTTCTACAAGTTTGGCGAGCACGTCCTCATGGAGGAAGATCAACGCACCGAATTCAAGGCTCACAAGGACATGTCCATCGAAGAGCTGTCGCAGGCATGCAAGGACCAGCACTCCCGCCAGACCATCTCTAGGTAATACGAGTCGTTTAATTGACTATCGCCGGCAGTACTACACACCTAACTCGAGAAAGCTACGCGCAACGCTTAATAATTGGATATCGTAATTATTGTAGAAACGGCTCCGGGAAAGAGTACTGTAATTCCATGAATCACGAAAGAAACGCTAGCATTTGTGCCATCTTATGACGCATTTACGATGATAAATGTGTAGCGGATACGCTGTATTGGCGGGGACGCCAGTGAGTGTCCGTTTTGTCGAATGCCAAAAAGGAAGTCGCACAAAAGGTACCAAAATGATATTGTCAAAATTAGTTGCTGCGGCAATTTAAGCACATGACAATGATCAAAACTTTTGATAGTGCTGAAGCGCTCAGCGCTGTGACTATAGCTTAATTCTTCAATATTCACGTGGTCACAACTGTAACGTTGCCTAGTGCTCTTGGTTGTAGCGCACAAATACATGAGGTTTGTAAGTGTGTGCGCGTGTGTTCAGTGCGAAAGTGCGGGAATTTAACACAGTTAGTGCTTCTCACGCAGTGAATTTTAAATAAATTTTTCACCTCTTGATCAGAATTTCAGCTAGGGAACTAAATATTTGAGTGTATTATAACACGGTAGCGGAATCGGTACAAAGTGCAAACTCTTTGCAGCAGAATGGCAGACTTGGAATTGTTAAAATTTCTCTTAATATCCGTAGTTCATTTTATTAGCCCATGTTTATTTCTTTTTTTAAGGCATTTGACTACAGCTGTTTCATGTAAATTCCATATCGCTATGTTTTTATTTGACATCCTGCAGAACTATCTGTGCCTTCTTGAACACTGGAAGAGGTGGGACTGTATTTCTGGGAATCCTTGACAATGGTGATGTCAATGGCCTCCATCTCACGGAATACCAAGTGAGTCACTAAAGAACTGCATTAGTATATGAATTCTTACTTTTACGAGATCACAAAACTCACAGCGGGCTCTGAACAACAGCATTTTACTGCTCCACTGTTCTAGAGGCAACAATAATTTCATGAACTCGCTGCAGTTCTAAAACGGTAAGGTTACACGGTAATGAAGCTGTGCATGCATATGAGACATACATCCTATCTGTAATCATGGAAATGAATTCCATTTCGTAAGGCCACTTGAGGCATCACCAAGTTTCACTAGCCATCAAGGGATCCAGCAATTGCATTGTAAATATCTTCACACATGCTCTTAGAGGGAAAAGTAGTAAGTGGTTACTGACATGATTTTTCTCTTTCTTTTCTTCAGAAAGACCACCTGCTTTTGAGTCTTGAAAATTTGATGATGCGTTACAAGCCACCTGTCCCAAAACACATGTATGAGCTGCGATTCGTTCCAGTCATCTCTGAGGGTGTTCCATTGCCAACAAAGCAAAGGTGCGATGCTCAAGCTGTCATATTTAAGAGGTGTTTTTTTTCCTCGAAATTGTATGAGAGGCAGCGGGGAAGTGCTTGGTGGTTGGAAAGGATTTCCACTTGTTTATTTTTGGGTGCCAGTCAAGAATCTTAAGCGGTAGTCATTTCAAAGTATAGTATGGGTATGAAAACCCTTGTTTCTTCTCCACTTATGGCACTAGCGAGTTATTCTTTGTGCAGCTATTTGGAACTTAAATCTAAGCAAGGATCATGCTTGGCACGTCGTCTGTCTCGGTACTGTGTGGCCATTCCTCAGTAGTGCAACGTGATATCCAAGATAATTTGAACATGTTCACTGTTACTTTTTGTGTGGCTATTGACCAGTTGTGCTGAGAGAAACCTGCGCTTTTGTTTTCGCAGTCGTGAAATGAACAGCAAAGAGAGGTTTAGGCCACACGAATTGCAGTGTTCGAGGCCATGCTGGTGCGACAATGAAGCCACTGCTCAGTTGAACGTTGTAAGTCCCGGTCATATTGGTGCCTGGTATTCTCTCCTGCTTATTCTACCTTTTGCAGTGGTTCCTATGTGCATGTGCACATGATTGCACATGGTTTTATTTGGTGCTAGTTAATGAACTGCTAGTATTTCAATAATTTTGCGAGAAAGCAACATAATGACAGCATGGGACAGGAGACGAAGTCACCCATGTGATCATGAACTTAGAATTGCTCCTAGACAATTGATTTTCATGGAAATGGCTGAAAGTGATTGTTCAAGTGTGTTGAATTTTTGTACCAGAGGCTGCCGTTAATTCAGAAGAGTTGAGGAAGAAGGAGAGAGTCAAATTTGTAAATGTGGTGGTCGCATTTTTTTAGTCTTTCTACTCCTTTAAAATTCTTTGCTGTGGCACTTCAGTGGCTCCAGTAACCACATTGTCTGGTGGAAGATGCCACACCGGTTAGTTAAAGCTTGGATGAAGGGTATGCTGGATCGAGTAATACAAGCTTGCATTGTTAACATTACCTGTTATTGTAAAAGGATTGATGAGCATTTAATGGTAACCCTGTCTGTGCCTACACTTCTTTTCTTTTAGCTTTGCCGTTGTGATAGCTACCATATCAGTGTCGAATGAACTGTGCAGTTCCAGGTACCTTCTTGACCTCTTGATTGTGTTACGGATTAAAAGCAAATTATTACTCACAAGAACATTCTGGTTCCGAGAACAGTCTCTTAGGTTGGTGGGTGAGAGATTTGGAGAAGAAGGGTACCCAAATTAGTGTAAATTTGTGTTTGAAATTTTTAAATACATGAGTTCTGTGAACTGGGGGACGTCATAGAAAGGTCACCTAATGAACAAGCTACTCACCCCACCAAACTATCTATAATCTTTTCAGGAAAGCTGATGTGTGTGACAATGTGACAAGGATTGATTTTTAAGAAAAGTGCATACGTGTTTTGATTGTTGAAATAGCGGTCCAGAAACCTCGTAATGCTACTTTTGTGCCAAGAAAGTGCTTATTTTGAAATAAAATCGCATTAGCGCACTTCAAATCACCCGCCAGAAAGCGGTCTTTGTCACGTCACTGTTGCCGTGCCCAACGTTGCCCACCTTTACTGCGCGGCGGCGTGCACCATTCGGGCATCTGGCAACATCAGATGCATGCGGCATTTTGTTGAACTTTCTGTTAGAGCAACTTTCACGAGCGTGCAAAACACACGCGGCAGTACACGATACCGAAACTACCACTGAGACGCGACCGCGTGAGCGAAGCAGGGCGCCGGGCGAAGCGCAGTTTGGCAAAAACGGAACCTTTGAACCACACACGCCGTTCCCCATGGCAACGCCAAAGAGGTTCTTTTTTTCATCAATCAAACAGAAACGAACAAGCACCATTTTATTATGTCTCTTTATGCATGGAAGGTTCTTTTTTTATTGCAGCTAGTTTGATTACAAGTGATTAATTGTGGTCGGACTCTCTCACGTCATCGGTATCATTTCCAAAATGTCCCGCTCGTGGCGCTCATCGTGTGATACATTTAGCTTAATTTCTCTGTAAGTAGGGCACTGCTGTTGATAATATTGCCGTTTTAGACGTCATATATTGAGCTTTCACTCTGACATAAATTGTTATTTGTTTTTAGTGTCCCTTTAACTGCAGCATGAAGATGTTTTGCCAGATATGACCCAGACAGTTAGTATTTGCTTTAGGATATCGCATGTTATTTATTTTGTTTACATTCAAAAGTCATTTAAATGAATACATTATAATTAGGGCTCCGTGTTTTGTGAGTTTATTTTTCTTGAAGTTTGGAGGGTGTTTTTCGGAGTTTATTTTTTCGGCAGAAATTCGGCATTTATCGGAGTTTATTTCTCGTAAATCCCCAATTCTCCAAAATTAAAAGTTTAATTTTGTTTATTCTCAATATTTCAATCGGATTAATCCGAAAACATGGAACCCTAAGTATAATGTTAAAGACAAAGCTGCCCTGATTACAATGACATGTATACCAATCTTTTATGCTCTTCCATGCTATAATAATAATAATTAGTTATGTTTACATGTTAAAAAAAAACTCTAGTTTGTCAAAGTAAGAGTGTCTACTTCATGTTCACCACTGCATGTGCAGTTATATCTTCCATGCCTTTTAGCCCCTGCATTAATGTTATGCTTACAGTTGTGGCATGGCCATTGCATGAGGCGTTCGATTCAGCATATTTCTTGCGTGCATTGATTCTTTTGTCGCAATTCAACATGCATGAACCAGGGTGGAGTGGTGATGCGGTATGTTGTTGAGATCGACATATCCGCATGGGAGAGCTCTGACTCGAGGAACAGTGTGCTCAACATCAGCAAGATGGGCATCCATCCCATGTTTGACAACGAAGAGGATATCTGCTTCGTGCGACGTCAGGGCAGCAACATTCGGGTAATTTCACGTGTTTGCCTTCGCATGTAGTAGGTGAAGCGCACTTGCAGTGCTAACAAGCTTAAGCTGCTTACTCTACACTACAGTAGTTCCAAAAGGCAGCAGTGGCTACTATCACAGTTAATGTCTCTGCATATATTCCTCTGTAGAGTAATGTTACACTAGAGAACGTAGTTCATTATAAAACCCGCTAAACGTCTTTTGTATCGTGGTTGTCACCACTGTGAAAGCAGGACTTCAAACATCCACGAGGCGAGGAAGAGCCATTGTCACAAGCATCCTGCCCTTCCACTTCAAAATAGCATTGACAAGTATTTTCAAAGTTGTAGAGACTGTGCTGTGTGCTTCTCGCACATTTAAATTTAATACTAAGGTTGATCATATAATATGCCAGACCTGGTGTCACTGACTTCATTATGATGCATGACCACTGCAGTAAAACTTGATCCCATCAAGCAGTATGGCTAGGCGTGATGTTGTTGCTCATTTAAAAAGCAGTAACTCTAAACAAATGCTGTGCCAATTTTTTCCGGCTCTTGCACTTGGGCGTAGCATCTGCTACTGATCACAGGAACAGAACAAAACCGTGTATTATGACGTCACGAAGACCTAACTTTCAATGTCGCAGACTAAAATGTGGTTTCTTCACCATTACATGAAACCAGTGTTGCGGAATGGGCGCCTCCATTCCCTTCCAATTCCATTTCGGGGAATTAGAACTTGCCGCAATTCCATTCCTTTCAATTCCCCGGAATGAAAAAAACTTCGCCCATTCCCACTCCAGGAATGGCCGGGCAGTTCAATTCTGTTCCTATAATTCCTCAATGTAGGAAAGGCATTTTGATAATTTTATCGAGTTAAGAATGAACGCTCCATAAAGCTCTTGTCAACAGATGCATTACGAACTGCAAAAGTACACAAAACACATTACCAAGGTCAAGGGATAGTAGCTTGGTGAGATATCTCGTACAGTACAACCGCCCTATTAAATTCCTATAGGGGCAGTTCTCCCGCTACCTATAGTATTTGCATGGTCAGCATGTTTGAACAAATGGCGATGTTTCAATATTGTTTAGGCTTAAATGTGTTAATGCTAAAATGACGACATAGCGTATTTTTGTGCTGACAAAAGTAGTATTCAAGAAGACTACGCAGTTTTGTCACACATCTAGAGCGGCCGTGAATATGGAGAAACTAAGATTTGGTTAATGGGGAGCAAAACCCCCGTAGATCTGCTGGTATTAGTTGGAACAGTGCACCGCTCGGGCACCTTGTGCCTTTGCATCGAATACGGAACACTGGGCCGCACTGCTTGTCAGCACTCACGCTTGTCAAGCGCGCCTCGCAAGCATGGATGGGGTGAGGAGAACTTTCTGTGTTCGCCTGTGCGCAGGTATGCAGTGGAATCCTTGTGGCAAAGGTTATTTACGTGTGTCAGGTACTAAACTGCTCGTGAGATAAAAATCGGGCTTTGCATAGAGTATTCACCACTTTCTTGAGGGGGTATCAATGGGAACCAACGCGCAGGGATAATTTGTTTCTCCCTTCAGTATCTGCTGGGATAATGCATTTGTTTGTACACTAACTTATGGCTCGTTTGTAGTAGGCGCGTTGCTTAGAAATGTACTGTGCTTGTAATCAGGCAAGCCATTTTAAAAATACTGCTTTATTGTTAAATTCGAGGCTCTGACTTACTAATGTTTTAAGTTTGAAAAACAGCACGTAGACGAAAACATGCTCTATTTTCGGAAAAAGACGTAATTCCATTCCCATTCCATTACGCATGCAAGAGGCGCTTAATTCCATTCACATTCCATTCCTCCAAGAGTTGTCTCCATTCCATTCCGGGGTTGTGAAAATGTGGAATGATTCTGAAGTCGTTCCAATTCCGGAGTGGCAACTCCGCAGCACTGCATGAAACGCTAGGCTTGTGTTATTTTATATAGCAGAAATGTGCATGGAAAACAGAAGAAAGTCACAGTGTGTCCTTACCATTTGGCATTTAAAACACTGCACTTGAAAGTGGTTAAGTTTTGTTTGAAATAAACTGTTTTGCATATCTGGTCCTAATGGCTTGTTTTGGATGGATATGTGTGCTCTTCAGTGTAAAGTAAGCAACTTTAGAGGGGTCAATATTCATTTTTGAGTAATAGCAGGTATGTAAAACGCATTGCAGCTTACATCATATCTAGCTGTCTGTTACACCAGTGCTGGTACTAATGATAATTGACTGGTAGGAAGACAGAAAACATGGTTAGTTAGATCAGTCAACAAGGAATTTGCTTGATGTAATAAATATCTCTAGTAACTTTTGCCAATACAGCACTGGAAGCGTGTGCTTCGATTTGTAAAAAAAAAAAGTAAATTGTTGCCATTGTCAGTTTCTGAAGGCGTGTCCTTTTTCTTTTTCACCCTTCTGGTTTATCAGTGCACTCTCCAAGATGTCATTGACATGACCCGTCAAGAAATTAAAAATTATTACTCCTCCAGTAAGTTCCATTCTTTGTTTGTCAATAACCGCTGCTTGCGCTTTTTATGTACTAATCTCATGCTTACTATTATTCCAGGTTGGACACTCAAAAGCCCCTAGAGGAAACCTCAATGGGCACCGCATAGGAGTTGTTAGTATGTTGCGTTGCAAGTAGGGCTTGACATGCCACGCCTGTTGAGAAAAAGCCCTCGGAGAAGTCATCCAGTGTTATTCAATTAACTACACTTGAGCACATAGCTTTCTGAGGCATCAAGTGCTGTGCCTCGAGTTTTTAAGTTCATTCCATGGTATATGTCCTTGGCACCTTTTGACCCGGTGGACCTCATGCTCATTAAATTTACCCATACAAGCCTTTACTACTGTGTTCTCTCAGATTAAGAGGTAGCTCACTGACACGTTTGACATAGGAAAAAGAAACTGAGTGTATGATTACTGAAAGAAAGGAGCAATGATGTGTGACTGAGAATGGCCAGTGTCACTACAACTAGCTAGTCTGGGCTAGTCGCTGTTACTCTGTCGGCCGTAAAATTCTCGCAAGTTCTTTGTGCGTATTTGAGATTGCTAAAATCTATGCTGTTCAGGTGCAAAAAAAAAGAAAGTAAACGATATCTTCCTGCCTCCAGGAGTCTTTTCCACATAGTAACTTTGCACAATTTAGTGTTGTAATCAATGGTAGTAGCTGGCAGTGGGCAGATTTTCTTTAGTTATTACAAGGAAATTTGGACATTTCCCAAAATGCATATTAAAAATAATGCATGATGTATCATTTAACATAAATCACACATGCATTGATTTTTCATGTTAAATATTCTACCTGTTTTGTGAGGTTGTGCTATGCACAATGTAATACTGTTTTTTTTAAAGGACCACTCACTTACTCCATTTAACACCTGCAAATTTGTATGCTCTTTATGTAAAAACCCATTATCTAGAAAAATGTTTTAAACTATTGATAGTGTAATTTAAGGCGAAATCGATTTCGAGTGTTTGCAAGCACAGACTTTCACTAAACCTCGCAGCTCAGCTTGCCCAACCGGCTAGATTGTTCTGGCCCTTTCCCTAGAACTAACATGTTAAAGTTTGTATAACACATCTAGAGCTAGTTGGGTGATACTAACGAACCTGTGCCCTGTGTTACCTGTGTCCGTCCTCGTCAAGTGTGCGCTGTTTTCGCCTCGTTAAAGTTTGTATATTGCACATTTCATTTTAGCTGCAGCTTTAGAGCAAGTGCCTAATCACAGTAAGCCTATAAATAAGGTCTTTAATTTATTAGTAAAAAGCAAACATTAAGTAATTATCAATTATTTTTGACTTCATCAAATTTTGGTGTTTTTTCCGCTTCTATTTAGCTGTAGTAGTCTTCTAATTCAGGGCTTAGGACGTCCTGGTGGGCTAGTTGTTTCATGATACCTTATAGCAGGGCGCATCAAAAACGACAAAATAGCGCTTACACCTATGTCTATTACAGCGAAAGCTGTTATGAGATCATTTCACCGGCCGTTTTTGGTGCCGTAGTTGTCCGCCGCTGCCGGTGTCCGTAACCAGTATCGCTCGAAATAAGAAAAAAACTAAATAACAAAAAAATTCCAGGATGGAACGAGGTTCGAACCTGGGCCCTCTGCGTGGGAGCCCAGTGTTCAACCTCTGAGCCATGCTGGTGCTTGGAACTGCTATGCAAAAGGTCCTATACAGGCTTCATGTCGGGAAGGAACCACATTAGCATGCAATATAGCGTGGTAAAAGAGTAGAATAAGCACCAAGCGTCGCACAACGCGAATTTTGTAACCAGGCGTCACACAATGCGAATTGCGCAACGAGTAGGTTGTTGAATGCTTCCAACCCATTACAAAGAGCTCTGCCATAATTCTTCATCGTCATCACGCACAGCATCAACAAGTGCGCATAATGCCTTACATGCGTTTAGCAGGTACCACGGCTGTCTGTAGAATGACGAAAAATGGCACAGTGCCTACTGCCCTACTTCTCAAAAATTACAATGATTTATAGCGTAGTGGGTTCCTCGCAAGTGCACTTCTGTTGGTTGCCAAGGAAGCCCATAAGGCTCCCATGATCCATTTCCTCAGGGTCTCAATAAAGTCATTCTCTCTCTCTCTCTCGCTCTACGTTTCTCCGGTTAAAGTGTGTTATAAAGCGTGGTGGGACAGTTAAATAACGAGCGGGCGGCACACAATATGCATTACGTAACTAGTGGGTCGTTTAAAGCTTCCAGCCTATTACAAAGGGCGCAACCATAATTATTCATCGTCATCAACCGCCGCATCAACAAACTGCACATAATCGCTTACATATGGTACCTCGCTTCTCCGCAGAACAACGAATAATGTCGTGCTGGGTGCTTCCCAACTTCCCAAAAATTGCGCTTTGTGGCGTAGTGGGTACGTTGCTAATGTACCTGTATTAGTAGCCACAGGAGAGTTTATAACGGGCTCTAGAAATGCCGCTCTCCAGCTTTCGCTGTGACTGTGCTGCGCTTTCCGCGCAGGCCTGGCGTTTTATTTTTATGTGTGTTTTGTTGTTTTTGATGCAAGCTGCCAGAGAGGTTCAAATTCAGGGGTTGGAAGTTGTCTTCATCTGGCTGTGCTCACAGTACTAGAAATAATGATTAATTCTCACGATTTAATTTATATTGGAATACATCATTTTTTTCTTTGTAGGCCATATTTATGTCGCGTTCTTTCTCCCATCACGTTGCTATTCCTGCATCGTGTGCCGAAGCCATGCAAATAGTGGGCACACTGTAAGCTCACCTTTTCCTCAGCATCTCTGTTATGTAGTCCTTTCCCGACTTTCTCTTCCCACTGAATAGAAGGATCACCTTGGGGTTTTCAGCCATTGCTGCAGGACAGTGAGTTCAATCAAAACATGTTCATGAACATTTCTTTGTGGTTGTGCAACAAAATGAAAAGACCGCAGTGTGAAATAAAATGTTTTGTGTGTACATACTGCTTTTATTTTGTGTCTTACGCATCCCTTTTAGTGCACAGAACTAGAAATTACCACTGCCACATTTTTGCCTATGCACTTCTACACAGCTTAAGGAAATCAACAGTTCAGTTTCAAAAATATGGCAATGAGAAGCTTGTGCACAGAACAGAACTGCTGTAAAAAATGAACAGGTAAGACCAAGCACTGCCGTTAGAGTGCCTCCTGCCCAAAAATTAGTAGCTCGTTGTCAAAGATATGGTGCTAGAACTTGGGAAGAGTTATGCACAGAATTAAACCGCTGAAAAAAGACCATACTGTTTCCGTTCAATGCATCCTGCGAATGTGCACACTCTGAATAGTGGGGATTCTAGAACAGCACTGCGCCCCAGCTCGTGTGCTGTTATATACTGCCGTAGAGAATAGGCGAAAATCATTCCTTCACTAAGTTTTATTGCGGGAGTAAACGTTGCATACGTAGCTGCACAGCACCTCTAAAAAATGGTCTGGTTGGTATGCATGTGCTACCATCATTAGCTTCACGCGAGAACAAAAAAATGAAAGGGCAGGGATACGGGTTAATAAAGCATCGTAAACAGCATGTGCAATATGTAGTATTGTTGCTTGGTGCAGAGTAACTACAACGTTTCAAGTGAGAAGAAAGGAGTGGTTTAGCTTCGCCATCGCGCTTACCGGCATTGCGGTGAAGCTGGCTTTTTCGTGTACGGCAAGAAATACGCGCAACTGGCCATCACCCGCTTGAGGTCGCGCAATAGTCACGCATGAACTTCCGGTCAGCGCATAATTAATGCTTTATCAGGTTGTACGTTGTACTCAACCGAAGCCTCATGTCGCAACACAAACACGCGCCTGAATCGAGAAAAGGACAGGTCACGTGGTTGATTTTGTCAAGCGGCAGGTAGCAGCACAATCGTTGGCGCGTTTACTTATGCCAGAAAACGTTTCTCTCAACAAGCGACTCGGTCAACTCGGTGTCGTCAGTCGCCCTAGCTGTACAGCATCTGTACAGTTGTAAGCTGGTGCCACTTCCTGTACACAAAATACATGATCCGTGGGCGTTGCTTTTGCAAAGCGAGTACTGACCATCGTGCTCCTGCATTGTGTTTGCATTGTGCAAGAAACGATTGCAACCGATTTCTACGCTTTCACTCTCATTGCTTGTTGAGTGAAATCCTCGTCGAACACTTAAAGTGAGCGTAGTTTGCCGGCGTAGTGCGATCAGTGACCTCAACGAAAGTGCCTAGGTTTGTCGATCGTTCTTGAAGAAAAAGCGGTCTGCCCTAATTGCTTCAAAACTGATCTCTGCGAGAGCCCACAGCGTGCTCGAGTCCTCTATTTGGCGCTGCCCACTTATGAGCCAAGGAGCGGCCGGTTATACCGAGCGTGATACTCACGATGCCGTCGGCGTAGACCCACAAGCATCAACGCGCTCGAGACGACTCCAGCAGGAGCCTGCTGTTCACAGTGACAAAACAGGGAAGTCCGAAGATGCACCGAATCGAGGCCTGAAGAGCGCAGTCCGAGCACCTTTTTCTCGCCGCCGTGGCTTTCCACGTCGTACGAACGGGCCGGGCAACGCGCCGGAAAGTGTGCCCTGCAAGTTCTTCTCGAGAGATGGTCACTGTCGGAACGGCGACCGGTGCCGGTACTCGCACAGCCTAGAAGATCCGTCTTCAGCTGCAACTTCAGCTACTACTGACAAACCGGTCGAAAGGGAGGTTGCAGACGTTGTTCCAGATGACTGTACCGACAAGAGCGTCCAGCGGCCACTGCCGAAGGAGCCGTGCCGCTTTTTCGAACGCCACGGATTCTGTCGCTACGGCCGCGGCTGCCGCTATGCCCACAAGCGCCGTCGCGACCAGCACCAGGTTAAAAGCACTACTTCCCGAGTGCCGCGAGAAACCACCATGAACGACTCACCGAAGCAGGAGAGTGACGTCCTCAATCCGTCGGCGAGCGATCAAACGCCTGCAGGAGCCGTCAGCGAAGTAGAGAACGGTGGCTCAGAGCAGCAACCACCGTCTGAAGAGGAGCTACTCAAGCAATTGAGGTGAATAGCTACCGCCGTGCCGTCGCTTTCTTCGCTTAAGCGTTAGCTACACGGTGCACGCCTGTTGCATAGGTGAGATATCAGTGTCCACGTTGCGTTGTGCGCACCGAGGGACCTCTGGCAAGACAACCCGATTTACGGTCGGTGCCCTCGCAATTCGTCCTAGTGGCGGGAAGTCTTCGCCTCGGCGTTCATTGCATACCGCGGCATTCAGCTTTCTCGTTGTTTCGGCTTTTCCGCCTTGGACGGCACCCGAACGAAGTAGAGGAAGTGTTTCGGCTGGACCGCTTGTTTGGTTTTTTGCCTTGCCGCGCGAGCGCAGATTTATTACATAACCCTTACGCATAGCTAAACTTTTTCCTGAAGCCTGAATGCACAGTTGGTTCGAGGTCACTGGGCTGACGTCGGCTACTGTCGTAGCACACGTTTGTGTGCGTCAGACTGCACACTTTAGGTTCCTTG
This sequence comes from Rhipicephalus sanguineus, assembly GCF_013339695.2. NCBI lineage: Eukaryota > Metazoa > Arthropoda > Arachnida > Ixodida > Ixodidae > Rhipicephalus > Rhipicephalus sanguineus. The sequence continues at coordinate 69,437 of NW_023614491.1, forward strand.
ATTGATGTCTAAATGAATCATTTGTCAGTGCCCGTTTATTCCAAATTGTATGATCTGGTTTTGTGGATCCACCAGACAAGTATGAGACTTCTCATCTCTCAGGAGTTCCTATGTGATTGCCCTTGAGCACATAAGTATTTCAATAAACTTGCTGTTGGGCGAGTTCGTGTTGAATCACGTACAACATTTTTGGTGCAAATGAATCCTAGAAAGAGAACACAGTGCACACAGCTAACAGCGCATAGAGCTCGTCCTGTGCACTGTGTTCTTCTTCTCTTTCTTACAATTGATTCCTTTACTTCCTTCCCACTGTTGTGCTAAAAAGTGTTGTGTGTGATTCACATAAGTATTGTACCGGTACACTTAACTATGCAGGCTATGTTACATCTCAACTCTAAAAACTGGCTCACTTGCACGCTTCATTTTGACACCAGGCCCATGTTCAGCTCTTAGTATGTGCTGGGTGAGACCTGATAGGCAATAAAATCTCAAAGCTAAAGCTCTGAACTGGGGCGTAGATTATAAAACTTATCTCCTGTTCTCTGCAAAAGCTGCAGAGAGTAGTTAGAATATGTGCCTAAGGTATTGAAGTCTACAAATGTCTTAAAGTAAGTGTTGAGTAGTGATGATAAAGAAGTGTGAAGGAATACATCACCAGTGAAGTAAATGCATTGTGTAGCCACTTTTAGAGCACTGCACGGGCCGATTTTTCCGGCCCGGGCCCGGCCCGGCCCGAAAACGCCATGCTCCGGCCCGGTGTTCTTAAAGATGGCCTGTACCCGGCCCGGGAAAGGTTTGGGCCCGGCCCGGCCCGGCCCGACCACCCGTTTCAGCTAGTTATGCCTTGAGCATAAAGGAGGCACTGTCTAACCTTCGGTTATTGTGAGAATACCTGCCACACACAAGATATTTTCTAGAGATTGTTTTGGGAACTTCTTTCAGTGTCACGACTTTCACTGGTACTGTGTATATTTTCGGTTAATTACGCCCGTAAGACTCTTGCGAAATAATTGCAGGGCAATATAAAATATAATTGGAGTCATAGCTGGCTGTTTCATGTACGCACGCAGTGCTAGCCACGCAATCTTATTTTTGCATTTCAAAGAACGACTACAAAATATACCTCCATAAACTGAAAAAAAAAAACATGGCAGAGATTTTTAGTTTAAGTTTTCATCAATTGCATACGAGCTAGGGCTGTTGAGTAAAAGTAGCAAGTCTGCAAACTTCATCTATTGCACAATGCAATGAAAAAAAAAAAAACGTGCTCTAGCTGCTTCTGGTAGGAATACACCAGGCTGGGCAGAGTTACATAAATTAAAGCTGTCGTGTTGACTCCTCGGCAGGCAACTGCACCCAACGTACACAACGTTTTCGTGTTCAAAACAAGAACGTTCTTTGTCCCACCCTTCTTCCCCGAGTCACCGCCACCACAGTGCGATAGATCTGTCAAAGCGAGGCACACCCGTTAGAGAGCGAGCCCGTCCTCGCTGTTCCCTGAAGATGGCTATCTCGTCGTCTTCGTGTGATCGCCTTCAATCTTTGAAATGTTACGCCTTAAAGCGAGACCGGACTAAGGCCTTCCAAAACAACTGTCTATTGGAGCGCCGAAGTGAACCAGCCGGCGGCCTCTTTAGCGATCCCCGTCGACGTGACGTGTCGGGTGTCCGGAGCGTAATTATACAGATACGAGACCCGGGCCTAATACGGGCCTGGCTCAGGCCCGACCCGAGCCCGAAGATCACGGGCCTGAGCCCGGCCCGGGCCCGCTCCAACAATCCCTTACCCGGCCCGGCCCGCGGGCCGGGCCCGGGCTTTCGGGCCGGCCCGGGCCCGTGCAGTGCTCTAGCCACTTTCACTGCTTCTAGGTAGCACCCATATTGTTTCTTAAGCATTACTAATTTTACTGCATGTTTTGACTCTGTTTACTGGTTCTGACGTGCGGATCTACAGTGGCCATTATTTATTCTGCTTGCATGTTTACAGAGACAGGGAAATTGACCAGTTTCGAAAGCGATTCCGGAAAAGCAAGAAGGTACCTGCTGGGGACGGAATCGACAAGTACATTTTTGTGTTTGGACCCACTGATCCTGATTGGGTATGCTGTGTTTCGCACTTAGTATTGCATAAATTTGCTCAGAGCTGACACCGTGTGCACTTCCCCACAGCCATTTGATGTCAAGGAGCTGACAATGATAGTGGCTTTCCCAAAATTGTATCCCAGCGAGGTATGCCTTCTGGTTTGTACAAAACCTCATCTTGTATTAACTCTTCGTATTTTCTCTCTCTTAACTTTGTTTTCCTGCAGTGCTTTATGATGTCTGTGCTTGATGAAGAGGGTGTCTTACCTCCAACACTGCTGAGGTAAGTAATCTGCTGGCTTTTTTTTTTTTAATTGATGCCCTGATTTTAAAGATTTGTTATTGTGTGATGCAACATTATGTTTTGAATGTGTGACATTGAATAACTGAATAAGTGACCACAAGTATATACGTAGTCGGCTAAAAAAGCGCACCAACTGTTGAAGGGCCAGTAAAGAACCTCGCAGTCAAAAATTTGTGATGGAGAGATAACTGCACATTTGTACGATGTGAACATGCTTCCGCAAGAATTTTGCGAATGAAGAGTAATAGCTGGGTGGGTTTGCGAGCCGGCGCACCCAGCAGATGAATTGTGCATGTGCGGTATGTGAAAGCCGGCGTCCTATGGAGCGAGCCGCTCGCCTGTCATTTAGTCTCCTCAGCGAAATGCGAGCGACGAGCGTGCAAGCATTTTCCAAGATGGCAGCTCCAACACAAGTGGCGGCGACATGTTGTCGGCGCACCTCCAATAAACCTATAAATCAATAAAATGCCTTTTGCAATATTCTTTTCGCAGTAACTTCTATTTCTTCGGGGTGATGAAGCAAAGATACTGCCCGATCGACATTAACTGTCAACCTTGTTCAGTAGGTGGCACAGCAATGCTCAACTGAAACAAGCGGGGCCTTGCTCAGCTATCACTCTTCCTTTTGTGCTGCGCTCTCTGCCCTCTCAGCTCGCACCGGTGGCCCTAAAACCCGCCGAGCTATTACTCACTAATAAGTGTTGTAATAAGGAAGTTACAGGGTGTAGGACAACCCGCATAGGCTAGTTCGGTTTCTCGCTGTGCCTTCCCGCCCTTCTCGGCAGCGAAGAGGTAGGCATAGCCATTGAAGTGACTATTCCCCCTCGGCAACGTAACACGATGTCAGCGATTCTTTCATTGGCACTCAGCCAATGGCTGAGCAAGGCTTGCTCTACATGTCGCTCGTATCTGAGAGTCCGGTGAGGAAGAGGGGTGTGAGGCACTGGTGAGGAAACAAATATGCCACGACGCATGAGCCCTTCCCCTAGCAATAAATTCGAGAAAAGCCTCTTCATCGCGAAGGCTTTCGTTCTGGTGATACCGCTAGTCCTGGTAGTCTCGGGGCTCTACCAAAACGGCAGAGGGAAGCACAGGAAAATGAAAATGCGGACTGTGCAGCCAAAACTGCATCACCATAAGGCCAAGGTGCCATTTTAGTGCAGAGGACCAATCGACGAAGTTGATGCTATGTATGTTGCCCCTGGGCAAGATTATGTCACTGCAAGTGAAAAGTGCTGGTTAGGCGCAGGAGAGGGGTGTGAGAACTGTTTTTCTAATTGAAGCGTCCACGCAATGCGCAGCGCTGTGATATTCGCAAAATGTGATCGCCGCCCCCTTCTGCACTAATTAGTGAGCTTGTTTGAGAGGTGTAAAAAAAATAAGAGTAGGAGCCTGTTTACTGGCCCTTAAAGTGCTGCAGCGTTTGAAAGGGCTGGTTTATATTTTGTAGTCTTCTTCTCTTTTGCATGTTTGGCAGCATCCTTATGCATAGGCTTTCTTCAAAAGTGGCAAAAGAATTGAGAGCTAAGTGAGCTTTCCCACATGACTCTTCACCCTAGTAAAAATTCACCTATTGCCATCTAATTCGTACAGGTGTTGTGAAAATGGTCTCCAATTAGACTCGCCACACACATAGACAGGACATTGCAAGTTCAGGCGGGGCATTTGTATGTGCTGGTAGACTTGCTTGGTAATCAGTTAGTTATTATGGCAAGAATGTTACTTAAGTTGAACTTGAAAGAGTTAATAATGTGATTAACTTTAATCGAAAAGCACAGTTTTTCTTTCTTGCATGTGCTGACCTGCATATATGCTGGGTATCTGATCATTTTTTAGCAATAAGCAAACATCACCATGATTGGGGCAGATGTTGTGCTTCATAGCAGAACACTGCCTAGTCACGCCAGCATGACATTCTTGGTAGGTGTCTAAATGATTTTTTGTCTGGACTGTTTCATAAAGAAGAAGACATATCAGGTGCAAAATCAAGAAAGAGTCAAGTAGAAAGGTTAGATTTGATGGTTTCTGCAACATCTTTGTTTTACCAAGTTTACTGAGGAAGTATAAAACCATGAATGACTATACCCCGCGAAACTTTTCTTGGCACCACTGTGGAAGCTACAGAGCCAAAGTGCCTGCATGCACGCGCGCCAAGAAATAGTACCTATATTTATTTTCTAATTCGAAAAGTTACCTAGCTCGAATAAATAAAGATTTCTTCATTATAACAAGAGAACGCATATGGGAAGCCATTCGTAAAAAAATGGCATTGTAACCTTCAAGTTTGTTTCGGTCTTTATTTCTTGGACAGCACCACGTTTTCTTCACGCCTGCACCACATTTTCCTCACGCCTGCACTCTCAGAGTCTCAGTAAACATGGCATCAGCGATACCGCCTGTTCGTTGGCCTGAAGCGTGTGCGGCCGCAAACTCGCCGTTTCGTTCTCCGAAGAAGCTGTACTCTAAATGTGACAGAAAGTGGCTATCAAACCGACCACGCAAGTTACAGTAAAACCTCGGTGATACGATCACGGCTCTTGCGAATTTCGGGGTGATGCGAATTATTTTGTGGTCCCGGCCAAGGCCCATTAGCCTGCAATGTATTGGAGTACGGTTGTTGCGAACCGATTTGCACCCCGCGACGTTTGATACGAACGTACGCTAGCGCACAGGTACGAACAGGCGCTGCCCGCGCTGTCGTGGAAGCGACAGTCACGCATGGGCGGGCATGCGCGCTGCGCGATCATCAACGGTGCGTCGTTGCCTCTGAGATAGCGCGCGAATCTTGGAGGCATTTATGCGGCTTCGCATTTAGATTACAGATGACGTTGACGTCGCCCTTTTTTTTTTCAACGCGTTGACGCGTGCTCCTGTGCTCGAGGCAGCAGCGTTTTTGTACTGTGTTAACGCGTGCCTGCCACGTCAATGCAAGCCATGTCCCCGCAATCAGACGTTCTATGAAACAAGACTGAAACTTGGGCTGTGGTCTGTCATGAAGTCCCACGAAATGTGGACGAAGACCCCAAGAGACAAAGCGGATGGTCTTGGCGAAGAAGCTTGACCTCTATCTATAGCGTGCGAAGCACTTCTTAAGTCACTTTCGCCGCAGTATTCTGGTGTCTTGCAGAAAAGCGTGGTAAGATTAGGAAGGGGCTACTAGCGTTCACGGGGCGCAACACATCTGTTCAATAATTGTACACGCGCGCATGCACCGTATATTACGAGTACAAGTATGATCGTTGACGTCTAAAAACTTTACTGGCAATCATTCAGAGCTGTTCATGACGTCGCTGCGGCCCTGCGAAACACTAAGTCAAAACCTATGTCAACTTTCATTGTCGCATATAATTTTCCATGTTTTCTGATGATACGAATTTCGGATGATACGAATATTTTTGGTAACCCCGCGAGATTCGTATCACCGAGGTTTTACTGTATCTGCATTGTCATCATTGGAGTGAGGCGCCGTCAGCGTGACTTGTCTGCAAATGCATTGTGCCGGACAGTCGCCGAGCTCACCGGAGTGAGTGAGCGAACGGTTAAGCGTATGAAGGCTGAGGCTCTGCGGGCCCGACCGCGATGCGATGTTCCAGAAGCGCCACGATGTTTTAGATCTTCTGTTAAGATTGCGCGGTACGCGATAGTCTTAGAGATTACGTGCCACCAGCGATAACACTGGAACATTTGATAGAACATGTATAAAGCCGACATGCTTTACGACTTGTCTAATTATTGACGTACGACGCTCTGACTGACTCGTTTCCCGGCCACAAGTTTGGCCAAATAAAGAGTTTCATCTTCGACACACTGCTGCCTTCGTCAACGTAACAACTATGTGACAATAAACAGTACAGTAGGTAGATGCATCTACGCACACTGATGTTCCCATTCTGCATGTAGACGTGGTGCTAAACGCTCTAGCGATGCGAGCAAGTGAAACCGAAACTGGAACTGAAATCGGCTGCAAGATGCTGAACTACTTGCGTAGTAACACAAATGTGCGGATGCCCCGCCTCCGTAGCCTTCGCTCCAATGCCAAGATAAGTTGTCGCCGAGTATAGCTGTAATCACATGAATCCAACAGACCAAGGAAAGCATAGGAGACATTAATTGTTGTCTTGAAGTGTAGTGTAGTAATTATAATGTAAATGAAATTAATTGAAGTGGAGGGGAAAATTAAAGGGTACAAAAATTAATACAGCATAAGATGCATAATTCGAAGGTTATGGGTTCAGATCCCACTGACAGAAAATGGTGATTTTTCGTCCACATTAATTCATTTCATTTTACCTCATAATTACTATGCGACACTTGAAGACAACTATTGATGTTCCCAATGCTTCCCTTGGCCTAATTGTCTGTGGATTCATTTGGCTGAGTTAGAAACAAGCGCCTGGAAAAAAAATCCCCTTCTTTCGTTCATTGCTATCCTCTGCTCTCACAAGGGACACCCTTGTGACACCCTCTTTAGGCTTAAGTTTTATGATAATTTTCTTAGCATTAATTGGCACAGTTTTATGTGCTTTCAGGGACCTCAACAAGGCTGTGAAGGCATGGCTGGATGAAAAACATACCACAGCAAGTCAAGTTGGCCCAGGATCACTTCTCTTGCCCCATTCCTTCGTTGGTTTGATCGCAACCTTGAGGCCTCTTTATTGAGAGCTTGAGGAAGGTAAGCTTGTCATGTATGTTCTTATTGTTGTAGTGCAAAGAAGTGGCTGAAAAAACTGTTGGTATAATTAGCTTTCATTTCAAATTTTCTCATTAACACTTTGTTTAAGAATTTGTTGTGCTAAATGTGCAGTCATCATTATCATAATTTCCAACCTGTTTTATGTCCTCTGCAGGACACAATGCATTCACTGAATAGCATTTCAATTGCTTGTTCCAACCAGATCATTAGCACATTGCAAATTATGTAAGTGTAGTCGTCTGGTGACTGTTTGCTCCCACATTTTAAAGCTACAGTTTGTTGGAAATAATTGTGGCATGAAAGCTGACCTGATAGTTTGGAATGCTTAATGGGACACGAAAGTGAAAAATGAATTGGTTTAGATTGATAAAATGTACTTTGAGAACTCTAATGTCATTAATTTCACCACTAGCAGCTTATTAATAGAGGATAAAATCAAGGTCAAAGTCTGATTTTAAACTTCGCGCCGAAATCTCCGCGTGTGATGTCACAGATTCAAAGTGCATTTGTCTATTTCGGCAACATTGGCTCAGCAAAATTTTCTGAAACTTGGTATGTTAATCCTTCTACGTGGCAAGCAGGTGTTCTACCACGTAGCCATGCTAGTGCTTGAAACCGCTTCATCAAAATCCTATAAGAATTTCATGTAGTGGGAAGAGCCTCCTTGATGAATGTAATATTGCGTGGAAGAATCGTAGAATCACACCAGGTGTCAAACATGTGACTTGCACAACGAGTGGGTGGTTTAAAGCTTCACACCCATTACAAAGTGTGTAGCTGCACGATGTGCTGGCACCTACGTATGAGTAATGGGTACGTTGCCAATTTGCAGAGGGAAGAATTATGGGACTTTATTATTACTAGTGGGCACTTTGCAACTGCACTTGAGTAGGCATTTTAGGCCATTGTTATGCACACTTTCCCTTCCTTTCCTTGCGGCACAGTGAAGGTAAGTGCACGGGGCCCGATTATGCTATCGCCATTCTATTCTTGGAGGTGAAGCACAGAGTCCTACAAGTTTTTGTGTGTTTTCTCGCTTACCAAACATCTTCTCGTGGCAAATGTGGTAATGTTGAAATTGTGAAAGAGCAATTTACTAATAACAGAAAAATTTTTTTCTCTTTAGTGTCCTTTTAATATGTCTTTCTTTGATTTTGTTAGGTGAAAAAGATTCAGCTTGCCGAAGCTGCTGGCCTTGAATTCGTGCCCTTTGAGCAACTGGCAGGTACTACAGCAGAAGGTGCGGCACCAACCGTAGATGAGACATTACCTGGAGGTAACAAGAGCACTGCAGATGTTGGATCTGCCATGACCACTAGCAATGCTGACAATGTTCAAGAGAAGGCATGTCAAGATACATCTCAAAAGGATACCCTAGCCGACTGCCTGCAGGTTCTGACTCTCGGTTCAAGTGGGGAGGAAGGAAGATTGATAGAATGCCCATGGGACATCAATCGACAAACCTCTGACTGCAACGAACAAGTGAATGGTGCTACAAATGTTTGAATGGTTTTGATGTTTCCATAAATGCAAACACTCTCTCCGGCACGAGAACGACAATGTACCTCATAAAAAAGAAAGGAGTGTTAGAAATGAATTAGATAAAAGAAAGCACAGTGATCCTGTTGAAAAGCCACATCATGCCATTGCCTCCTCTGCTCCGGATGTCAGCTCTTCTGAAAAGCCTGCTGCTGATGATAAGTCCTCGCATGGTGCTCAGCGAGCAGGTGTCGATGTTCATGTCAACCAGAAGAAAGGCACCGAGGTGAGTTCCGACGCTTGGAGCTTGGCGAGGGCGTGGCCACCTTGGAGTGCACAAAAGTGGCAGTCAGGGTGCAGTGTGGCAGGTGCCGTTGTAATGCGGACGTCGTCACGCCCGCGCGGCGTCGCAATGTGGTGACGTGTGGCCGCTGCTCGCGCACGTGCAGCGTGACGTTCCGGCCAAACCTCATGCATCCCTTCAACTCTGTACTGGGCTACTTTGACCTTGTGGACTGCTTTGCTGTGGACCTGGTGCTGTCTGGTTGTGTATTTGCCCTAGACTGCTTTGGTTGCAACAAGAGGATGACAGCTGATGTGAGTGCTGTTGCGTAATAGTATACATTTATTACAAATGGCACTAGTTCTTAGTGTGCATTATCAGTACATCTGCGAGTAACTGCATTTTTCCTGTTGCCGCTGAGTGTGCTCACCATTATTTCGTACATAACATCTGCCCGTATCTCACTGTCCTCATTAATATTTCACAGGATTGGCATTTTTGAAAAAACTGCTTACGTGCCAAAGGTTTCATTATGGCCTAGGTAGTAGAACGTAATGTAATGAGCTGGTGGTGAGGCATTACTGTTGAAATTAGTTTTTACTGCGGGATATCTACAAAAAAATTATTTTTGTTAATCTTGTATCCTGTTTCTTTTGCTGTAATCTGCGTTCTTTGCAGAAACTTATCCTAATCTTTCATTGTGAGGACTTTTTGCAGGTTCATTGCTTATAACTGAAAACTTTTTATCGTTGCTGGTGCTCATACTGTTTATGGTAAGGCCTTGGGCTAAAAGAGATGCTTATCACATTCTAGGGCTAAAAAAATGCATTATGTGCACCGAATTTTTCTATTCTTTGCTGTTTCTCATTATTCAGGGCATACATTATGGTCAGCGTCGCTCCCTTTGGTGTCAGTTCTGCAATGCCAAGATGACTGTACTTATGGAGTCTGTCAAGTTTCTTCAGCTGCAGGCGTCCAAAGCAGCTGGTTAGTATATTGACCATGATAACATCGCGACCTCATCCCATTTCATTTTTTGATATATTCTCTTTGCTGTTGTCCAGTCTCTAACATTCAACCTTCAGCAATCTCTTCGAATAATCTTCTTTTAGTCTGTAGTTGTTTCTTCCTAGCTATTGTTAGTCTTACTGAAAGGCATTTCTTTATGCAGAATGATCGTGAATTGAGTTTGTTGGTATGTATCTATGAGAAACTTGTATGTATGTTTAAATAATAGTTAGTCTGTCTCAATTTTTTGTCTCTTCTACTATTTTTTCCACACTATTCTGAACTGTCTGCATGTATTTCCATTAATCGGTTTTGTATGTTTATTTAATAACACATTTAAACATTCATAAAAATTGCACTAATTGTGCATTTTAACAAATGGAATCCTGACTTTCCCTGCAGAAAACGCAGGTTCAGCATTCTCCATAAAGGCTCCCAAGATGGTGAAAAACGTTAAGGATCCTGCCATTCAGGAAGGCAAGCCCTTCCAGATGGAGGCATTTGCAAGCACTACAAGAAGAGCTTTCGCTGGCTGAGGTGAGAAAGGCTGAAATTTGATTCTTTATTTCAATGGTTGTGAAGTTCTGTGATCTTCATTCACCTGCGCTCTTCAAAAACCCTGTTATGCTTAGGTTGTAGATTGCAGCAAAAATGCTCTCGGGCATTATGTAAACTTGAATGTAAACTTTGTGCATACTGAGCAATCTGTCCTTGACAGTTCAGTTGTCTTAATTTTGTTAGGTGTATGAAAAGTAGGGGTGTGCGAATATCAAATTTTTCGAATACGAATCGAATACGAATATCCGCCTTCGAATATCGAATCGAATATCGAATATCAAAGGAAAAATGCATCCACAGTAACAATATTTTATTTAACATGTAGCTATTCGAAAAAAAAAACAAAAACATTAACAGCCTGACTGGCAACATAACATACACTGCTATCTCCAGAACACAATGTACAGGCTAGCACAATGCACATCACAACACAAGCAAATATCACGGCACAATGAAAGTAATGACTACATGTTATCATGAAGAAATATGAGTTGCTCCACATGATCAGGCAGCAGGCGCTCCCTTGCAACAGAGACAACCCCCTCCCCCTGCCACTGAAAAGGCACGCTCGCTTGGAACAGAAGTGGCTGGTATAGGGAGGTACATGGGGCAAAGCTTTGCCAGACTGGGGTATCTGAAGGTGCCTACAGTCCGTCACCAGTCACATGGGTCACTGGCTTTCTTCAGAAGTGGTCCCGCATAGTGAACGAGTGGTAGTGCGGCACGTTACGGCCGCATAATATTGAAAATCTACGGTTACATGATCGCCAACAGCGCTGCACGTCGGAGAGGCACCAGCAATAAATCATACGTATTGGGGCGCTCGTCGCAGGCAGATATAGTGCCTCCGTGTACTTACCATGTTTGTTGCTCCTCTCGGCAACGTTTTTAGCGATAAGAATGCAGCAGAAATGTGGAAGACGAGTTATTTATGCATGGTAATCGAATCGCATATTCGAATTTTTCGAATATTCGAAGTTATCGAATATTCGAAACTTTTCGAATACACGAGTTTCGAATCGAATACGAAATTTCGAATGCAATATTCGACGAATATTCGAAACTTTCGAATATTCGCACACCCTAATGAAAAGATAACACAAGGAGATGTTAAAGGGGCCCTGCAACACTTTTCCATTTAACCATTGAATGGCTTCATTAAAGAAGTTTATTGCCTCCCGAATCGGACCATCGCAAAAATTTTTAGTATTCATAAAGTACGAGCAGAGTTGGATAGATTTGTCGCACGCTATTATTGCTTTCTCTCTTCTCTCGTCCTGGCGATCGCGCTGGAAGCTAAGCAGGGAGGGATGGCATGGGGGGAAAAAGTTACATCACATGCGCGTCGTGACCTTGAGCACTATTTCTTTTTTCTTTTTCTTCGAACATGCAGCTAACGTTCAATGTAATTGCGCGAGCGCGTGGGGGCAAATGGCGGCCTCTCGTAGCAACCGCGGTAACTATGCGCCTCGCGATGCTCAAATCAGCCAATGGACGTGAAATTGGGTATATGGCACGGTCATTTGGGTATATGGCGTCATTTGTAGAAAGGAGAGGGAATGATATCTAGCTGACTTTGAGAATTAATTATAATTCTAGGCTGCCTGCTGCGCTATAATGTTTGGCTCGCGTGTTCTCCGGAGCCTCGACTACCGATCGGCAGCATTTTCTGACCATGCTGAAAAAATGGCAGGGCCCCTTTAGACACCATGCCAAGCCCCTGCTTGACATGGTGTCTGTGGAATATGAGCTATGACATTCTCATGAGTGCCACGTATTTTAGACTGTGGTTGTTGTAGTTGCTGTTGATTCAAGAAGCAATGCCAGTAGCTCATGTGGAGGGTATACAGCTACATTTAGCTTCTTTAACATAGCACATTCTGACAAAATTCTAGGTAGTGTACTGTCTTGAAATCGAAAGCTATTTCCAAAGATACTATTTACGTATAGTGTACGAAAAGAAGGAAAATCGATTGAGGAGCCCGTTCGCATTAGGCACATCCAAATGAAGGCAACAGATGATGAACCAATGGAAGCGCGGTAGTTACTGTAGTTATTGTTATGGTCAATTGTCGTTTTTAATTGAAATGAAGTAGTTATGAGATAAGAGAACTGAAAGGGGATAGAAAAACAACTTGCAGCTGATGGGTACTGAACTAACAACCATTACACACGCTGTATACTACTGTCTGTGCTACGTTGGTGGCTGCTCCCGTGTTCACTTGCTTGGGTATTTATAAGTGTGTGATCCTGGGAGCGTTAGCCAGTGCCACTCGTGGCCATGGTAGAGAATCTGAAGCATTCTTCTTTTGCATAATGTATAAAAGATACTCTTAGCAGTTAGAATATCACCTCAGGGACCCATTAGTAAAAAATTCCTACTTCAGAACATTTTGCATACCTGCTGTGGGCCTCTTCTCTTTTTTTTAACACGAAAGTGTTTTATGGCAAAATCCGCCAAGACTAACGACGTAGTTCAGTCACGGAGGTACGTCAGCAAAATGAACGCCATCAGATGGCAAAGAAAAAGAACTATAAGAAAAAGTTCCGTTGACAGGAGTCGAACCCACGACCACTCGGTCCGCGACGATGGCTGGCGGTCATTTAGCCCACTGAGCTACTGCCAAACACATAACGGAGGCTACACGAACGCGCCTTTTATCTTCCACACTTTCCTCTCGCAGTGCTCTTATATTGATGAATGAATGCTTTGAGCGTCCCTTTATAACGGGGCGGGGACATGTGTACCACCCGGCTCGAAAATAAAATAAAAAGACTTCATTGCCTCCACAATTAGCTCCGGCAACGCTCTGTTGCTGCGACCATCCCATTCGGCACGTTTCCAATAGGAGAAGTGTAATTTCATCAATGCTTTAACACACCGCAAGGTGACGGCTTTAGCCCGAGCCTCGCTCATAGCATCCATCCATATTGAAAAATAGCTCTCCGACGCTCGCTTGCCTGTCACATCGCTTCCCCGCTTGCCCTGTGAGAATTAGCGGCCAGGCTAGAGGGAAGACACGACGCTCTTCGCATTTCAAGACGCTTTCAATAAGTGCTTATTGAGTATCATTGTTTACTATGTGCTTGCTGATGCCATTTTTGTGCGGTATTCACCATATGCGGTGTCCAGTATTTCTTGACAATTTCAGCTATTTTTTCCCTTGACACATTGATTCTTGAACTTGTACAAATGGTATTGTTTACTGCCGTGTGGCACTTTGCTGAAGCAGTTGTCATTTGATTAAACAAATGTCGTTATCTACAGATGGCGTTAAATTTTCTATGTTACATTAATATCAGTAAGCTAGTTTGATTGACTAAATCGCGTTCTTGGGCTAGTTGGTGCATGGTCTGACAAAAATTTGGAGGCACGAAGGAACAGAACAAGAAGAGATGGGACTGGTGGTTCAATTGTTATCTGCAACAGGTTCTATGTCCATAGGCTTTTTCTTTCCTTCTTTTACATTCTTTATTGCCAGAACAACAGTGTCGCTTGAGATTCCCTTATTGCATGCTGTAGTCCCTATAATTGTTAATTCTAGGTTCCCGTGTTGTGGAAAAGCTTATCCTTGTGACAAGTGCCATGATGAGCAGGAAGGTGGCAACCATGAAATGAAGTATGCCACACGAATGATCTGTGGCCACTGCTGCAAAGAGCAGGTGAGAAGCATGAGTAGCAGCGAATTCTGGCTTTCCTGTGTATTTCCAGTCTGCCTAGTTCATTGAAATCCCGGGAGACTTGGATTTGTGTGATCATCCATCGTTTACGTTGTTTTCTAAATGAAAGGTCGTTATCATTGTAGTGGAGTGACAGTCGGCTAAAGCGCTGCCAGTAAAGAAGAGTGCCACGTTCAGGTTCGCACGTGAATTCGAAGAGGCTAGCGCACCAAGCCTGCACACTTGCTTCCACTTCCCTCTGCACGGGGCAATCACCATTGTGGCTGGGTTCCAATTAATGATAGCTGCAGCAGCTTTCTCTCTACTCAGCTGCCTCGACATCACCATGAGCTTTGAGTTGAACCTAGATACGTAGAACCTGGGTGCTTGTAATTGTTCACCATGGTGAACATTTGTAACATCCCCTTGGAAACCTTGTGCATAAGTGTAGCACTGTGCTTTGCATATATATTGAACTCCAGGTCACCTCCACACTTAAAGCAGGGTGTTTAAGAAAATGTGTCTTAAAATCTATAAAATACTGAGCACGAGATATTTGCATATTTTTTGCAGATTTGGTTTTATCACAGCAGCATGCCCACTGAAATGAGTAGGAAGGAAAATTCAAACAGTAAATAATAAAAATAGGCTGATTAGCCTTTAAACAAGAACATTGAACCCATCAAATCTATTGGAATGCAAAAGGGCGACACTGCTGATTTTCACGGTGTGATGAAGTCTGGCTAATATCACAGGGAAATAAAGACCAAATTGTGATGCAGTGTAGTTGCCGCAACCTTCGGTAATGGCCAGTGTGACATCACTGTTTCCCTCTTATTGCCGGGCAAGGATGAGCCACCATTCTAGGCTTCAACTCTCTTCACACTTTCCATAAATGCAGGAAAGGCTTTGCACCAGAGCAGGATGTTTAGGAAACATGAGAAATAAAAATAAGCTGTTGCGCACTGGTACTGGTGCTATGATTATCCTATTTCAGTGACACATTTAGTGCCATTTACAAAGCAATTTAGTATTTTACATGTTGTTACCATTCAAGAATCAACTGATCCTTTTGGTAAGTTTTATACAACCGTTTGTATTACCCTAGATAACATCCATTTGCTGAGGTTCACTGTATTGTATCATTAACGATTTCATCACAACAGTTTTAGCAAAGAACACTTAGTGTATTTATGGCTTGCTCTGTTTACGCAGCATTGGCTTTTTGTGCTCATTTTACTCAGAAATGAAAAGGGTGGAATTAGCCTGCTTAAATTTGCGGATCACTTGTTCCCCCATAAAGTGTTGGATTTCAAAAAGCATCCTCACTTTTATTCCCCTTCGGCATGCACAGCCGCACCCATAATTTAGGCTTTAAGATTAATCATCTGGTGTTTAAACTATTATGCACACACAGTGTGACTAACACTCTTTTTTAGTGGCATGCTGTGCTGACGTTCTGCTTTAATAGTACATCTACAAGTACTACTGCAGCTGCAAATACTGCTGCGACTATGAGCAAGTGCCTTCATATCAGGTTGTTAAGGTTTTTCACACATTTTTTGAACATTGTTACAGCCCTTTGCAGCTGAGAAGCCTTGCACTGGCTGTGCAAACTTCATGACAAAAAAACCCACAGCACATTGGGAAGGAGGGCGTGGTTGCCGCGACAGGATTCGTATGAGCAGGTACGCATTTCACAGGTTGCCATAGGATACATTGTATGAGACTGCACAGCTATTGTGCCATGGGTTCTACATTACTATGTTGCTAGCCACTGGTGCAAGCTAGCTTTCATTACTTTTCTTTGTTGTGTGCACCATCCACTAAAATTGTACATGAAAAACCTAGAAGTTCACTAGTCCGTAGCTGTGGTGTTTTTTTACAGCTTGCCCTAGGATTGCACTTACTTTTATTAACTTGGGGATTTTCTTTCCGGGCTTCTTGGGAATAAGCACGGCCCACAGCACCTTAGCGCTGTAGTTCAATGGCTGTCCATACAAGTTTACAATTGGATATACATAATAAGTTTTATACAGTGTGCATCTTACTTTTATTAGCTGCACTTTAAAAACCTACCAAAATCGTATAGCTCCATTTGTGCTGCTATATCGCACAAGAGAGCCAGGGAGCCTTGTGCATGATTTTTTGTTCCAGTGGCCTGTAAACGGGTGTGTGGAACAGGAGTTATGTTAAACTGTTTGTAATAAAGCTCTTATTCTAGCATTTCAGCAATGAACGAAATGGTGTGCTGGGCTTCATGAACACTAAAATTCAGATTTATGTTTAGCTCGGTGGCAGGCACCACCTACCAAAAGGCTGTTCTATTTTGTAAAAATGGTACTAAGCACACTCGCCACACAGGAGACAACATAGGAGTGCAAACATACAGCCCTATTCTGTTGTTACCAAAATTGTAACACTAGAAACTTTTTTTATGCTTTAATATTCCTTTTTGTTTATACTACGCTAAGTGGGAACAACAGTGCTAAACAATTTCTGCCAATTGCTGTGTGGGCAAGTACTTATACTATCAAGCACAGAACTTTCAACTATACTGTTGTCAAAGCTCCTGCACTGGCACTTTGTTCTCTGTTTAAGGGACGACAATAAGAAGTTCAGTGGAACAGGCAAGACCATTTCAAGGAAAGCACAAGAGAAGCTCACTGGAAAGAAGTGATGCCAGGAGGGTTGCTCGAGGAGGTGAAGCAAGAGGTTTCAGGCCTCTTGGAGTATTTATACTGAAGTAAAATGGTCTAGTTTTGTACAATGTGTGCTTCATTTTGTGTTGTAGGAAACCAAGCTATTTAGGTGCGTATCAGGGGTGGAAGCGCTGCGCCATTTGCCCACGCTGCGCCAATCCGCTTCTGCTGCGCCATCCTGCTCCAAAACGCATTATTGCGCCGAAACTGCTCCCAAGCGGTCTTTGGTGCACGGCCTCCGCGATGGGCTCCAGTGCGCTTCC
Source organism: Rhipicephalus sanguineus (assembly GCF_013339695.2). Classification (NCBI taxonomy): domain Eukaryota; kingdom Metazoa; phylum Arthropoda; class Arachnida; order Ixodida; family Ixodidae; genus Rhipicephalus; species Rhipicephalus sanguineus. The sequence goes on from NW_023614491.1 coordinate 86,468, forward strand.
GGAACCGATCACCGAGGCTACGTTTGGTGCCTTTATGTGCCGCTGTCATCCGTGTCTGTGCACGCCTATGCGAGCTTATATCATCATCACATCACTTGGCGTGCTCTCGGACGTTGTCGAAGGCACAAAAAAGCTAGCGAGCCTGTACAGGAGCTAGCTACAAGAAAGTGAGTTGTGCGGCCATATTTCGATTGTGACGCCGGTGGCAATGGAGTTTTCTGGTGCGCTGGGCGCACGGGGCGGTTGCTGTTATCGTGACCTGGGATTGCGAACATGAACAAAAGTAACTGCGTTGACGCTTCATAATTGTCGAAAAGGTTCTATTTACTGCGAATACTTAATTTGATGTAAAGCCATGAGGATAGTGCGAGCAGCCGCCGCGGACGTAAACGCGCGACCATTATTTAGACACTTTGCATTAAGGAAACCGCTGTATAGCTGAGTGTGTAATGTGGATTTTGTGTCAAAGTCTTCATGAGAAAAAAAAATGTTTATCTGTTTGCGGTCAGTGAAGCCACTACCAACCGCGAAAACACTCACAGGGCCTCGGTCCGTGCAAGTCGGTTGGACCATTTCCGAACTCATTTTTTTTTTAGTGAAAGCGTGCCTCTCCATGTGCAGAATTTGTTGCATTGCACACAAGCCCTTAGACGTTATAAATGCAGCATGTAAACGCGCTCGTGCAGGGACGAGCTTAGTATCGCTAGTGCGATCGGTCGCGTGCGATTTTGGCTCGTCAGAACCTGCTTTCGGCTCGTGGTCGAGTACGCTGTAGCTCGTACCATCCGCAGCACTACATGACATGCCGCTCGCCGCCGTTGCTGGTGTGGTTTGGCTCATGAGGTGGCGAGTGAAGAAATATACAAAAAGAAGATAGACACTTGGAACGTTTATCACTGAAAAGACAACTGTCAGGTAGTACGAAAACAGAACCACGGGATACAAATTGTGCGATTGCGACATCTAGTATAATCGCATCTCAAGTACCGTATTTGCGTGCATATAAGCGACACCAATAATTGACAAATCTTGGAAGGGAACTTGAAGGGAGAAGGTCGAACCGCATGGCGCAAGTTTTGGCGCGATTTACGCGCGTTTGGAGGGACGCGCGTGTTTTTTGACGAACGCCTTCGCGAAATCGCGCTGTTGCGTCCTGAATGGCTTGATTTCATGCGCGACTGACGCGTGGTCGGAGGGTCGCGCGCGTCCTTTTGACGAACGCCATCTCAAGATCGCGCCGCCGCGTCTTCCTCCTCGAAGTAGAAAAGAAAACGCCTCGCGCGGCACATCGCCCGCTCGTCCGACAAACGGAGTTTAGGGTGCAGACACGTGCTTCTTTGGTTTCTCCCAATGCCTCCAGACGGCGCTGACCTCCGCGCATCGAAGGAACTTTTTGAAACCGGCGTAGGCTTTTGACGAAAATGTAGCAACCCGGCAAACGCGGTGCGAAAACACCGCTGATGAAAAACGTTCATTATCTTTAATGTTTTTCATTTGTTAGTCTAGTCAAGTGTAGCCATTCAGAACATCGCTTATCTCATTTTCCTGAGTCATTGCTCTATCACAGCTGTGATGTTTTGATAACACGTACGCGCGTGTGTGCGTGCACACACACCACACACACCACACACACACACCACACACACCACACCACACACACACACACATATATATATATATATATATAATATATATATAATATTATATATATATATATATATATATATATATTTGTGTTAAGTGTGGTTGGTTCATCAGTAATAAATGTTTCTAAAATCGTTGGAATTCTTGTGTTTACCAGAAATAAAAAGAACAATATTTGATCATAGAATTCTGCTCCAAAACTATCTTGCATTGCTCCAAAACACACATTTTGGCGCTCCAAAGCTGCTCCAAAACAGCATTATTCCTGCTCCCTGAGCTGCTCCAAAACACTCAAGCCCGCTTTCACCCCTGGTGCGTATTCAATCGTACCTTCCGTTTGTATTCTGTTTATCATACTGTTCCCATCCATTCCCACAAATAAAAGCAGGCACCATTCTGCACGTTCAAGAACACGCCAATAAGGTGATGGATACGACGAGGGAAGAAGTGATCATTGCTATTGTTCTGCCATCTTGGCTATAGCTCCTTCTTGTACATATTCAGCATACATTTTCCCCGCAATTCTACCTATTATTCTTCCCATGACATTTTGGTGGAGGCATAGGGTAACGATGCTTACAATTACTCTGAAAGTTTCCACTATTTATACATCTGCACAGTTGCAGCAGTTGCTGTACTCTGCAAAATTCTTCACACTCAGAGCCTGGATACCTTTGACTGGTAACGAGTAAGATATACATTTTGCTTATGATCTGCCTCAAAGTGTACCAAAAAAACTCGCGGGACCCCTTTTGCATTCACCTAAGACAAGTGGAAGGCGAAAGCCATTTTCTTTTTCTCCTCAGGCGATGTATTGATTCTGCCCCGCCACCCTCGGAAAGCTTTCTGCACCTAACGTGGTTTTGCACTGCCTCCAGGATCGGAGGTACCTCACCTGGTTTGCACTGCCTCCGTGATTGGCGCATCTTTGACTAAGCTACGATATCGTGATGACGTCATCATGTGACGTGATGTCACGGTGACTCACGAATTTTGGCGATATGTGACGTCATTATGACGTTACATGGCGACGTCATCGCGTGATGTTTTTTTTTTGCGTAACTCGTGTTGACGCCGCCGACGGGGGACGCCGGTCAATTTTCGCGTTTAATGAGGCATCTAAGGCTTTTGCCTTCATATATATTTGTATTTTAGGACAAATCCTAGTTGTGGCTTGCGTAGGCTCTGTTAACTGCATCCTACATGGAATAACCTATTGGGATTCTAAAAGTAATTTATTCGCGTTGCTCTGTGACGATGCAAGAACTCATGTCATGAATTCTCCCGTTTACATCTCGGTTCATTGTGCTAGCTAAAACATTCATAGCTAAAATGCCCATGGTTAAGTGTACATAGGCGTGAACGAAGCTCAGAATTACCTTCTACACCAATATGGAAAGTTTCCTATCTTGGTGGTAACAACTCTGAAGAATACCGTTCACGTGACGAAGTGTGCATTTCTGCTGCTTGAATCTGATAAAACACTTTTGGCTTTGTAGAACGCCGCTGTAGAGCTTATCGGCGACATTGTGTTTCATTTCTCTTTCTATTGCCAGGGGCGCGACGTGTTTTTTCCGCTGCTGGAAGAATGCCATGAAGGGTTTTGCTATTAACCGCGCATCGCCTTCCAAGTGTTAATCTTTTCGTGGCGACGCGGCTTGTGCCTTTAGCCGCGGCCAACTTTCGTGTAAGCTTTTCTCGATACCAAGAATTTTCAATTTTTTTTTCGTGTTGAAAACTGTGAAGCGTTTAGAGTATCACTTTTTTGTTTTTCTGTTTCAATTTTCTGGCGCAACAAAAGAGCTAAAAAAAGCTCACAGGGTCGCTTAAGACGACTGGAAGGCGAAAGCAACCTTTTTCTTCTCAGTCGATGTATTGTTCCTGCGCCGCCACCCTCCGAACACCTAATGTGGTTTTGCATTGCCTCTAGGATCGGACGCACCTCACCTGGTTTTGCACTGCCTCCGTGATCGGCCCACCGTTGACCAAGCTAAGGTGCACGTGGTAACGTAACGTCATTACGTCACATGATGACGTCATCACGTGATGATTTTTTTGCGCCACTCGTGTAGACGCCGACGCGGGACTTCGGTCAATTTTCGCGTTTGATGTGGCATGTAAGGTTGTCGCCTTAATAATGTTAGGCCATTGTTGAAGGCAGGATGTGGAAGCATCTGCGGTTAAGAGCACGCTGTAGAACGGGTGAGATTGAAAGTGGTTGCTCGTGGTTCTCTAAACATTGTTATCGCAACTTCTATTAACACGTGATTGCATATCAGCGAAACAGTGACGCAACGGGACAAATGAAATTTGCCGCATTGCTGAGCAAGGTCGTAGTGAGTGCCGGTTTTTTGCCACAACTGTCAAATTGTTCATAATCCCTAGAGGTACACCGTTTTAGGTACTAAAAACGGGTTATTTACTCGATAAACATTTAAACACCCTTATAGCGGGTGTTTTTGGGTGAGCTACACAATGGACAGCAAAATACGCCCAAACGGTGCAAATGTGTCAGTGCAAGATGACGCTTTTCGAGGTGTATTTTGTCCTGAAAAAAGTAATTGTCATCAGTCTTGCTAGCGTCTTTCTCGAAAGCTCCGCGCTCACGCTATGTCACGCTGATAACGCGCAAGCTACTGGTGACTGGGCTGTACCGAAGCCCTAGTGTTACATTAAAGAGCGGCACGCAAATGAATGACAGTTTGTTTGCAGACAAGTTAAAATGGCCAGGGGCGTATGCAGGAATTTTTTTCGGGAGGGGGCACATCTTTGATCTGAAGTGGGGGCCGGCGGCAGATGTGGTCGAGCGTCATTTGTCAAGTGCGGCAAGTTGGGCAGGTTGGTAAAAATGCATAACTTCGAATGGGTAGCGCATAAGACAAGGATGCAAAAGATAGAGACGTAGCAGCACAGGCGCTAACTTCAACACATTATTTCGGAACACACAAGAATATACTATCACAAATCACAACCACTCACGCATCACGCTCATATAATGACAGTACTAGGTGCACGTTAAAGAATAACAGGTGGTCGAAATTTCCGGAGCCCTCCACTACGGCGTCTCTCATATCATATCGTGGTTTTGGGATGTAAATTAATTCCCGCAAGTAATTATTATTAGAAAAAAAAAAGAAGGATATCCTCTGCAGACAAACACGCATAATATATTCCATGATACACTTCGCATGACAGAAAAATATAGCGAAAGCAAAATCAAGGCAGATACAGGACCAACCAAGTGCAGTAAGGAATGTTACAAAGTAAATAGCAGGGTTCATACACACGTGAACCAACATCTTTTGAGCATACTGTAGGCATATTATGCACTGCTTCCTCATCTCTGTATTATTGTAATTATCATCACGCGTTTGCCTTTCATCATCATCGTCTTCGGGTGTGTGCTCTTGATCATCGTGGCCGTGGCGCTTGTTCACTCTCGACGTCGCGACCAAATAAACCTCGTTACGACTGAGACGTCATACGTGGTGGAGGTGACTTTACGATCCCGGTCCTCTCCTCGCCCCGACTACTCGCTGGAGCTTCGTTCGGGCCGCCGCTTGCACCCACCGTGCCCCAGCATGGCGCAGAACCAGCCAGCCGACGCCCATGTCGCTCCCATTGCCGCTCCCATCCCGGCGCCGCAAGCCTCACCTCTCTACGTCATCAACAACCTCCAGCGTGACCCCCCGATCTTCACCGGTCTCCGCGGAGATGATGTGGAGGACTGGATTGACAATTACGAAAGAGTAAGCGCCACTAATCTGTGGGACGATCCTCACAAGCTCCGTCACGTCTCCCTCTATCTCACGGGTGTTGCGAAGACGTGGTTCTTCAACCATGAGATTGATTTCGCCGACTGGCCAGGCTTCAAGCAGCAGCTTCGCCAAGTTTTCGGGACACCTGCCGTCCGATCCGCTCTCGCGAAGAGGACCCTCGATGCTCGCACACAACATCCCGGCGAGTCATACACATCGTACATCGAGGATGTTCTTGCGCTCTGTCGGCGTGTCAACTCATCGATGACGGAGTCAGACAGACTACGCCACATTCTGAAGGGTATAGGGCCTGTTGCCTTCAATGCCCTCGCTGCTCAGAATCCGTCTACTGTCGCTGACGTCGTCACAACGTGTCAGCGCCTCGATGAACTTGACTCCGTCCGCCTACAACCGGCCACTGTCGAACACCGTCCTACGGCGGACCGTGACCTACGCGACATGATCAGGGAGCTCATACGCGAAGAACTGCGGTCAATGGGCTTCTCCCCACCTTCACAGTCCCCTGCACAGCCTTCAGCAACGGCCTTGCGAGACATCATCAGGGAGGAACTAACATCCTTGACCTGTCCAACGCACGCACCAGATGCTTCTCGCCCACCGACGTACGCGCACGTTGCTGCCGCGCCTCCCAGCAACGTGAATTCAACGTTGCCGCTACCATCGTACGCGTCGGTTGCTGCTGCGCCGCCGGTCCACCTCCGGTCGATGCCATCTGAATCTCCATCTACCCACCTGACTGCACTATCCTCCGGTGCACCGAACGCCCTCTACTACCCGCCTTGGCGTTCGTCCCGCCCAACGTGCTATTATTGCGGATATCGCGGGCATATCTCACGTTTCTGCCGCAAGCGCCAGCAGGACGAGCGTCGTGGTTACGATATGCGAGAACGTGATTTCTCCACTGGGGATTCTTACGGCCGGCGTTATTCGTCCCTTCCGCAGCGGTCTCCATCTCCGCCCGCATCGACTGACGCACGGAGTACGTACCGGTCCGCAAGACGCCGATCACCTTCGCCCTTTCGTCGCTCCTCCTCTCCGCTCCGCCCAGCCTCGTTCAGCACTGCCGACCGTACGGAAAACTAAGTGATGCAGTTTTTGGAAGGAAAACTGCATTCCGAAGTAGAACTGAAATTCCTCCAGCACGCCCGTTCAATATGCTTTCTGTCATAGTGGAAGGAGTTCTCGTCGATGCTTTGGTGGACACCGGTGCGACATTTTCTGTGATCCATGCTGATTTGTGTAAACGCCTCAAGAAAGTCACGACGCCTTATAATGGACCCACGCTAGTCGCAGCCCAGGGGAACACCATCGCCCTTCCGCTCTTTGTACTGCCCGTGTTTTTATCGATGACATCCTTCATTACATCCAGTTTACAGTGTTAACCCAGTGCTCTCACCAGCTAATTTTAGGATGGGACTTTCTATCTTCTGCTTCGGCCGCCATTTGTTGTGGGCAACGTGTTCTACACCTTACAGACACAGACTCCATGTTAGACGACGACACCTACAAGCCACTTCGTCTGTTCGCTACGGAAGATCTCGAACTACCGCCACGTCAAGAGCGAATTGTGACCCTTACGTCTAAGGACATCGACCACGGTGATGTCTTGGTGTCCCCTTCATCCCATTGCTTTACCAAAGGCATAGCTCTTGCGTCAGGTGTGGTTCGCTTTCGCAACGGCTCCGCGCTCGTCATGGTCATGAACGCACATCGGAGAAAATTCTCCTTCCACAGGGTACCACGGTGGCCTGCGTTGCCGATGCTGAGCCTGTAAGCGTGGCGCCACTTACACCTCTCTACCAACGACCCTCCAACTTGTGAGCCTCCTTCTTCCTCTCCTTTACTGCACTCCTCAGCGATGATTTGTCCGCTACGCAGGCGCAGCAGCTGCTTGCTTTGTTAACAAAACACGCCGATTCTTTTGACGCCTACTCCTCGACGTTGGGCCAGACTACCGCTGCAGCGCATCGCATTCAGACAGAGGGAACATCTATTGTGCACCGCCGCCCATACCGCGTGTCTCTTGCTGAGCGCAAAATCATCGAAGAAAACGTCGCTGACATGCTCCAACGAGAGGTAATCCGTCCATCAGCTAGCCCCTGGTCGTCGCCTGTTGTCTTGGTCCGGAAAAAGGATGGTTCCGTGCGTTTTTGCGTTGATTACAGGGCGCTTAACAAGATCACTCGCAAGGACGTGTACCCCATGCCACGCATTGACGACGCCCTTGATTCCCTACAAGGCGCGGAATACTTTTCAAGCCTCGATTTGCGTTCAGGATATTGGCAAATTCCCATGCACGAAGATGATAAAGAAAAAACAGCGTTTGCAACTCCCGACGGACTCTACGAATTCAACGTGATGCCTTTCGGGCTCTGCAATGCACCCGCGACTTTTGAGCGCATGATCGACACCGTGCTGCGTGGCCTGAAATGGAAGACTTGCCTCTGCTACCTTGATGACATTGTCATCTTTTCATCAACATTTGCTCAGCACCTGCAACGCCTGGATGAAGTCCTAACATGCCTCGCCACCGCTGGTCTACAACTCAACACCAAGAAATGCCGTTTCGCCAGCAAATCCATCAAGGTTCTCGGTCATGTCGTGAGCAAGGACGGAATTCGCCCTGACCCTGACAAGATTGCTGCGGTCCTTCACTTCCCTCGCCCCGAAAGGCCTAAGGATTTGCGAAGTTTTCTTGGTCTCGCATCCTATTTTCGTCGTTTTATACGGAACTTCGCTTCGATGGCTGCGCCCCTGCACAAGCTACTTGCTTCCGATGTACCATTTGTCTGGTCCGACGAATGTCAATCGGCGTTTGACCTGCTGAAGGGAGCCCTCACGTCAGACCCTGTACTATGCCATTTTGATGAGACCGCACCGACTCTCCTGCACACAGACGCTAGCGGCCGCGGTATAGGTGCTGTTCTTCTCCAACGCGACGACTCTTCCCGCGAGAGAGTCGTTGATCACTAGAGGAGTGATCGATCAGAGAGACTATACGATCACTGAGCAGGAGTGCCTGGCTGTGGTTTGGTCAGTACAGAAATTTCGCCCTTATCTGCACGGCCGTCATTTCACCATCGTTACGGACCACCACGCCTTATGCTGGCTTTACACTAAAGAACCTCTCCGGACGCTTGGGTCGGTGGATTCTACGTCTCCAAGAGTATGATTTCGACATCATTTACAAGTCTGGCAAAAAACATCAAGACGCCGACGCTCTTTCTCGTTGCCCACTACCTACCGCTCCGCTCGACGCTCCCGCAACCGTTTTCGACAACACCTGCTCGGACGAACCTTCTAGTTCAGTTACCTCGCTCGCCTCGATGGACCAGCTACCAGCCGATGACGATCAACCATTCAGCTCTCGCCAGCTGGCTGACCCGTACTGCCGGCGCATTATAGATCACCTTCTGCAGCATCCCGTCCACCTAACGCGCGGCTTCGTCGTCAACTCTCGCAATTTAAGCTGGAGAATGTTCTGTATCGTCACATTTACCACCCTGACGGTCAACTCTGGGTGCCCGTTTTACCACGCTCTCTTCGACATCATGTTCTTAACGCCTTTCACGACGATTTGACAGCTGGCCATCTTGGCTTCCACAAAACCCACGACCGCATTCGAAGCCGTTTTTATTGGCCTGGCCTTTCAACCAGCGTAGCAAGGTACGTAGGTTCCTGCTCTTCTTGCCAGCGTCGCAAACTTCCGACATCTGCTCCTGCCGGCCAATTACAGCCAATTCCGTGCCCCACAACACCATTCGAGGTCGTAGGTGTCGACCTTATGGGCCTCTTCCCGTCACTGGCGCTGGAAATCGATGGATAGTGACTGCCGTGGACCACCTCACGCGCTACGCTGAGACGACTTCAGTGATTACTGGTTCAGCTTCGGAAGTTGCTGACTTCGTCCTTCACGCCATAATTCTGCGTCATGGTGCTCCCAGAGTACTCCTGAGCGACCGTGGAAGGGCATTCTTTCACAACTGTTAAGTGAAGTCCTACGCGCTTCTGGCACTACACACAAGACAGCGTCTAGCTACCATCCTCAAACCAACGGCCTGACCGAAAGATTTCATCGAACCCTTGCCGATATGATCGCCGTCTACATTCAACCCGACCACAAAAACTGGGATAAACTGCTACCATTTCTCACTTTCGCCTACAACACGGCCGTTCAACGCACAACCGGCTACTCACCGTTTTATCTCGTTTACGGGCGTTCGCCTACATTTTTTCTCGACGTTTCTTTCTTCACCTGCAATGGCCATTCATCCCCGACTTCTTCCGAAGAATATATTTCGAGACTTGCGCAGTGTCGCCAGCGCGCTCGCATGAACACAGAAGCCACACAACAAGCCAGGAAGCTCGTTACGACACATCTCATCGCGTTGTCTCCTTCCGACCTGGTGACGAGGTGTTGCTTTTGACCACTTCGCACACCTGGTCTGTGTGACAAGTTCCAGCCTCGGTTTATCGGCCCATACATAGTTTTGGAGCAGACTTCTCCTGTAAACTATCGCGTGACACCACTTGTCGTCCCTACTGACCGCCGTTACCGCAGTACTGAGATTGTTCACGTTCTCGGATGAAGCACTTCACGCGACGTTCCTCGTCGCCTTGACTTGCAGCGGCCAGGCTGGCCGCTTCCACGTGGGGGGAATTAGTGTAGGCATCTATTATGCACTCTTCCTCATCTCTGTATTATTGTAATCATCATCACGCGTTTGCCTTTCATCATCATCGTCTTCGGGTGTGTGCCTGATCATCGTGGCCGTGGCCCTTGTTCACTCTCGACGTCGCGACCAAAAAACCTCGTTACGACTGAGACGTCATAATACAGCTGATATCAGGTGTCCATTTCTTACGCAAGGTTGACGACGGAACAAGTTTTGCTTGCATGTCATTCGAAATACTAGCTGGAAGCTTACGTTGTAAATGGATGATGCTCGTCGAATGCCACTTGTCGCGTTTGATTTTTACTGTCCAAACAAACCTCTTTTCGGGTCTCTTGGAAAACGATACAGCTTCCAGCGTTCCTGAATGAAGGTGCACTGCGGTACGCAACACCCGGCCATGGTGACGGTAGCGAGCGCATAAAACTGGAGGGACCGAGCACCGAACTAAGAACAGCACGCGCGCAACGCACAAGTGACGAGGCGAGGGATTCAAAATGGTGGCCACGCTGCCGCCAAGGCCGAGGAGGCGGCATCTGCCCTTTCAAAAGCTGACACCACTCTAAGCGGGCGCGCGCGATCGAGGCACTCTACTGATACGCTGCGGCAGCGCCCTTCCACACTGGCGGCTGCCGGGTTTACTAGAAATAATCACAACAACATTTCTTTCATGAAGTCACTGGTCAGTTAGCAAATAAAGGGAAGGGCACGAAACCGAGAGGAGGAGGGTTGCCGCGGAAGGCCTCCTTTCCACTTGGCATGGCACGGAATGTGCTCGTGCTATGCAGGTACGCTGGGCGCTCGGGCGACGCGGCCATTCGTTTAATTTAGTTAACCATCTCTTCAATTTGTTCGTGTGTTGTGAAGTGGACAACTAAATCTTACCGATTTCTCAGTAAGACCAAAACTCGATCAACACAAGAAAAATTTAAATCTTTTCTTTAAATCAGATATGTTCGTACTAAAGAACAGATACATAAAATTATACAATCTCCCACTCAAGGGAACCATGAGGGGATACAAAGCAGCATTGGGGGCGCACGCCAAGTTTCCGTTACATTCACTCGGCGTTTCCGTTAGTGTGTGAGGTTTGTATTTAGTGTTTGTTTACATTACGTTTTCTTGTGCGTTGCTCTTAATTAGCGCCGAGTGAACGAGTGGCGCCGACGTTGACGTTACAACTCATCTGAACGGGAGCGAAGCGAGAATGGCGAAAGCCGACAGAGCGCACGCGCTTATATACCATGAAATGGGGGAGAGAGAAGAGAGAATGGCAAGGTAATGTAAATGGTAGCGAAGCTTCCATAGAAACCCCTACGTTCAGAAAAATGGCTGCTCATCATCTGCTCATGGGCTTAGCGCCATCTGTGTGAGGAGGGAACACTTCCGGCGGAACAAAAATAAAGCGGATGTGACGCAATATCCGGTAAAAAAGTGACGTCATTTTGTTGGCCCTAGCGCGAAATTTGACCTCAAAATATTCTTCTTAGGCCCCTGATCGCTAAGGGGTCGCGCTACGGCGAGCCGGCAAGCCCTTGGCGAATGCGCTTGAAGTCACGCTAGCTAAACTAGTATCGACCGGACTAAACAGCGGTGTTTAAGTGTACCGTCATGCAATTCGCCTTGGTTTTACCAGGAAACTTTATTCTTTGAGCTTTTATTCTGCGTTCGTGTCATCTTCCGCAGCGTGAATAATGTAGGCAACAGCGTAACTCTCTGTCTGCAGCGTTGCTTATTTGCTTCGCACATGCGCAGGGGACTTAAAGAGCGCATTGCATGTGTGCTTCAGTTCCAACGAGAAGAATGACGCCTGGTCACGCCAAATAATGATATTCAGTTTTTATTCAATGGCCACAATAACGCAATTACACACTCTACACAATGAGCAAGGAATGTCATAATATGTACAAAAGTGCTAGACTACGTGCACTATGTTTTGCCTTTTGTTCCGATAAATTAACCTTACTGTAACATATCAAGACATGCGAATTATAGTGATTGCGCGACAAATAACTTAGCGATGTGCTCACCGATAACAGGAAATATAATACGCACGGCGTGTTCACGAAGGAAACCGGGCAGCAGAAATACTGATTCATGAAAGTCCAGCAAGCGCACTACTCCGAACCGTTGCCCCGGTGTCTTATCTAGAACGAGGGCTCGCCAGGCGTACGCGTGTTGCTATGCATCCTTGGAATACCACATCGTTTCGTCGTTTCCGCGAGTACCGAGGAAAGCGCTCGGCGTGAAATGTTAGCCGCCTCGTGCCGTTGTCCGTTGAACACCGTAGCCAACACGTTCACCAACGATGAAACGCACCTCGCAACTTCGCGCACACCAAAATAAAGTTCTCACCAAATAATTGACAGAACGCATGCAAGTGCGAAACACCAGAACACCTGAGGGGGCGTGTCGCCGCAACGAACTTTACGCGCGCCTTTCCGAACACTACAAGACTGCGTCGCAGAGCAATCGCATGTGTCATTCTTTAGAGGGCGCTAATAAGAAGATTTTCATAATGCATACATTTTCATGAATTCTTTGTACACTGGATCTAAATAAATGTTTTCTGAAATAACTCGGTCATAAAAATAAATATTATTTTGTTGTTGAATGAAATTAGGTTTTTTGTTATTAGTGTTTGTTCCCCCACACCTAGTCGCGCTTCAATCGCTACTCCCATAACTCCCCATGCTGATGTCGCTGACAATAGGATCTGAACCGCTTTTCGCCCGAAGCTTCGCGACCTATTTGGATAGACCTTGAGAATGGTTGCAGGCTGTATTGCTGCGGCGCTGCTGCAACACGTGGGAGGAGAGGCTGCGCCGCGGCTGCAGCTCGTGGGAGGAGGAGAGAAGGCGACCGAAGACCTGCGTAAAGGAGGAGAGTGGGAGAAGAGTAGGCGTATGCGCAGTGGAGCGCGGACGCCACCACCGACGACAGACATCCCCGAGCAAAAAGCTGCTTCGCATCAAAAACATAGCGTGAAAGCGTCAATCTGCAAAAGCAGCTTTAATTCACAACTGAAATATTCACATGAGCAAACATTGAACCCAGAATATCCGAACCAACGCGAAAATTATTAATCACGCGCAGGCCACGTCGTATTCTGACTGAATCAGGTCTGTTATGACGGCGAACATATTTTTCTTACAGAACTCGAGTACCAAACAAACACAGAAGGCCGCGCATTCCTTGACGAAGAAGACCACTTGTCGAAACGTTGCTCCAGCGACATTTCCTTTTAAACGATTCTCATAGTACCAGTGAGTCCATTACATGTATTTCAGGCCAGTAATTAGAAGCCCACAAAGTTCCAAACTGGCTACATGCATTTCCATGAACAGGAAGGAGCCTATATTATTGCTTCACATCATTTGAAGTACATGCCAAAAGTAAAAGATTAACAACTGTGTCGCTGAACCAACACGCATCA
>NW_023614492.1:0-40001 GCF_013339695.2 Rhipicephalus sanguineus
CAACTCTGTACAATGACGAAAAATGGCATAGTGCCCGTTTCCATACTTCTCAAAAATTACAATGATTTATAGCGTAGTGGGTTCCTCGCAAGTGCACTTGTATCGGTTGCCAAGGAAGCCCATAAACGCATGATCCATTTCCTCGGGGTTTCAGTAAAGTTCTGCGCCCCCCCCCCTCTCTCTCTCTCACATGTCAACGTATGTTATACAGCATAGCGGGAGAGGGAAATAGCGACCGGGCGTCACCCAATGCAAATTACATAACTGGTGGGCCATTTAAACATTCCAACCCATTACAAAGGAATGAGCCATAATTCTTCATCGTCATCAGTCGTCGCCTCAAAAAAGTGCACATAATGCCTTACAGACGTGTAGCTGGTGCCTCGCTTCCCCGCAGAATGACAAATAATAGCCTAGTAGGCGCTTCCCAACTTCACAAAAATTGTGATTTATGGCGTAGTGGGTACCATGCTAGTGTACTCGTATTAGTAGCTCAAAGAGAGCTTACAACGGGCTCTAGAAACGCCGCTCTTCCAGCTTTCGCTGTGACTGTGCTGCGGTTTCAGCGCAGGCCTGGCGTTTTTTTCATTAAAATCTCGTGAACTACAAAAACATATGACATTTTGAGGTTGGTTTAACGTCAGTGAGTAAGAGAACTCGTGCTAGAAAGAGCGTCATTTCCACCAGGGAGCTTGCGACGAAGCACTGTAGCTACAAGGACTAATGAGAATGGCAATGTTCACTTTGCCGGGACTGCGAGGGAGCCCGAGTTTCAGTACATAAAACACTTTCCCTCTGAAGCGCACGCACTTCACTAACGCACGAATAGGAGCACTTACGTTGCACTGAAAAGACTCGACACATTTAAGCAATGGGGAGGACTGCGAAAGATAACAAAATGATACGGCTTGGATCCCCCAAACACCGTGGCATTATCCGAAAGCACGTTCGAAGGTCGCGGACAACGCCAAACGCGGTTGGAATGTCAAAGATCGTTACATAGAAGCGTGACAAGCGCGCTGCCGAGAACGAAAGCGAAGTCCGAGTGGCCTAGGCACATGCGCAGAAATGGCGCAGGGCCGAATTCGACCGGCGACTATTTCCTCTAGTGAGTCTAGCTGAAGCGTCATGTTCTTTCCTGATATCTGCAAAATCTCGATAGGTAGGGTACAGAGTGCTTTCGCAGAAAAGAAGTCCGTCCATACAAACAACGAACCCGAAATAAAAAAAGCACTTACCAAGTTCGTCTATTCTTCCGTGCACCGCATGTTCGTTGAACTGAGAAAAAAGTAGCGCTCACAGTCATAACATGCATCCTTGTAGCGGCCTTCCGCTGTTCCGAACAAGTCACGCTTCGTCACTGCGACGATCGGACGCGCACGTAGCACAGACGGTACAAATTTCGGCGCTAAATCATCCAGGAAACACAAACAACCCACACAACGCACCGCTCACGAGGCCATCTTTGCAAACCTTCCCGACACGTAGTGCTGCAGCTATAAGGATACGCGAAGAGATGACATGCAAACTTGGCCGCTGCTTCTGCCCTGAAGCACGATTCGGACTTTCAGGTCTGGCTTGACATACTTTCAACAACACGGCGATTGTGAGTTAAACTGAAACACATGCTTGAGGATAGAGTGCGCTCTTGGAACAAGTGTTACTACACTGAACACAATTAGTTTTTATTGCAGACAGGACGCTAAAATATTGCTTGCTCCCACTCCACACCATTGCGTCCTTCATCAGTCTAGCTGACCCGTAGCAATGGAGCGGCTATGTGCGGCTTTTACGTGCATCAAGACGTCGTTGGCGAGAATGGAATCTTTACGGTAATATCGACATTCAGGTCACGAACTAACACAAATGATCTATTCTTGTACTTGTCATAATTAAACAATGTCGTGTCACTGAATGTCTTGATATTCCCACTCGACAAATTGGGTGCAAGTTACATGGTCATGATGATGCATCCATCAAAATCGATGGCAGCATATTCACCGTTGTGGCTCTGTGACGTTGGTAGTAGTTTCAGATCTTGTGCCTTTTCTGTTTGCTTCACGTATACGGCCACACCACCTGCAGGACGCTCTGCATCATCGATGCACACGACTGGAACGTATCCTGTCGTACGTTCCAGTCGTTCCAGTAACCTCATACGTTCCAGGTCTTTTTGCGTTGCACGTCTCGGTAAGACAGAGAACGTCCACCGCAGTAAGTATGGGGTCCCGTTCCCCATCGTCTATGTGGGCATGCAAAGTACCAACGAAAGCAGTTTGCTTTCAGCCATATTATTTACATTCCTCCTGGCTTTTTCTGCCTCTTCTTCTAGCCTCTTCTTTTCCACCTTCTCCAACCGATTCCTTTGGTTCCTTTGGGACTATACCAAAACTAGCACCATCTAGAGATGTTATATGTAATTATATATATATATATATATATAATATATATATATATATATATATATATATATATATATATATATATATATATATATATATATATATATATATATGGAGGTAGCGCCACCTACGCCATCTAGTGAGCACTTCACAAACTAGAGGTGGCTACTACAAACAAACAAGCGGAGGATGGACAGACCCATGGCATAAGGAGCTTCGCTCCTAAAATTGATAAGACTCCATTTATTTCTATGCAACGTGTAACAAAATGGAACTAAACGAGTTCGTAAAGCTGTAATAAATTATATTTACTATGTTAAGCAGAAACTATAATTCGTGCTAGTGAATACTCAAGCGATAAACATCATATAATGTGAAGTCGAACAAGGCAAACCTCCAGGGTATGATGGAGGCTTGAAGAAAGGAAAAATCTGCGAACAAGGAGTGTTTATGAGGCATAATAAAAGCACAAATGCCGCTATGAAACGGAAGCTTTTAATTGCATATAATAAGTTTCCAAGCCGGCGTTCTAAACTAGCAAAGCCAGGGAAATGCATTTTCTTTTACGCATTTTCTTCATTGTGGCGAATATCGTCTTACGTGACACAGGTACGGATAGATAGTTTTCTTGTTGAGTCGGCATAGAAAATCTGGCGCATTTAAAGGCGCTCAATGGGACAACACACACAAACACACCCACCCACCCACCCACACACACACACACACACACACACACACACACACACACACACCACACACACACACACACACACACACACACACACACACACACACACACACACACCGCGTACCTATAGTAAAGGTAAATGTTTGCGCCCTTTTCAACAAAACTTCTTTTGACAAGTTTGCTTTCTCTGTAAAAAGTACGCGCGGCTTTTGTGCGCTGGTGCACTGTTGAGGAAATATATAGACAGTGCCCTGCGCCTCGGTTCTCTCTGCGTCCGTACGCGTTGAGTTGACTCACTACACACCCGTACACCCATTGTACTGACACTTTCGGCCACTTCAGCCCAATTATCTGCGAATGCACAGGATCCGTCACATGCGTGTCAACAGTCCGGTGGTGTGACACTTTTTTGAAAGATTGATGAACATTCTACGTGTGTGTAAGAGAATGCGCGCACAAATGTGTGTGTCCTTTGTCATTGGTAAGCAGCGACGCAGCCACTACGTGTTTGTAAGAGAACATCCGCGCGGCGTTGTCAGGCCATCGCTCAGAAACGGCGGGACAACTGCGGAGCAGCGTTGCAACGCCTTCAAGAGATGGTGTGACCGTACCGCGCGCCTGTCTCGGAAGCGGCGGCAACAAGCTGGTGTAACCGGGCCGCGTTCGTATCGCCTTCCCAATCGCAAGCCTAGCTTCGCTTCTCGGTGGAGACCTAAACATTGCCGCAAGAAAAGCCAATGTGCGCACGCACTCCGGCTCATATCTTTATTTGCATCTAACCCGAATTTTCGCTCACGGACAACGCTGTTTTTCCGCTCACAACCAAAGACGCTGCCGCCAACGCCGCCGACACAGACACCGTAATTTATGCGAAAGGAGCTTTTGAACGCTATTGCGTTAACATGTTCACGTCACGGCGTTCTAATGAGGGACGCAAGCTACAATAAAACTACCCTCGCGCGTCACTTATAGGCACCGTCCACTAACCAGAGGGAGCTGCGTTGCTCGCACTGGCCCGTCCCAAGTTGGATGGCATTGGCCGTTAGGGGCACGCAGAAAACAGACGCGCGAACGCTTCCCCCGTGTAGCCCGGCCACAAACCGCCCACTCATGTGGGAACAGAGACGCGGGCATCGCGTTCCATTTTGATGGACCCCGTCTCATTATTGCGTTTTTTATCCACTAGGTTTTGCGTTCTGGCGCTGCAGTCAGACTAGAAAACTCGACTGCACGGTGCCTATAGGCTTCCCAAGCAACGCTTAGCGGCGCTGCTGCTCTTGACAGGCAGCGCCATCTCTGGCAGAAAAAGAGAAACTGGGGTGTTAGCAGCGCGCGTTTTCCCTTCTCTCCACCGCGTTGCCGCTCGCTTTGCATGTGCAGAGCTCTCGCGGTGCACTTGCGCCGCCTCACAATGTACCGCTTGCAGTGCGGCTTCAAAAGGTTTTTCAAGCTTGACTGGTACTTCCGAAAAGCGAACTTGATAAAATGAGAAAGGTCCGTCAATCACGTTAACGGTGAAGAGCAGACGATCGACGACAACGATGCCCTAGTCAAAGCGAAATGCATTTCCCAAGTCGCGATTACACCGTGTAGGACGTATACCTCAAGGTAAGTCTCATTCTGTCATGTTAAAGATGAATAATGGTCCACATGCACTCCGAAATGAAGCCGTACACGCTATCGATGTTCTGCGGCGTGGACTACGAATCATATGTTTGTTGTTTTGATATGGCATGCTTACAGTAGCAGCCGTGTACTTTCGTGAACAAACGTTTGCGGCGTGCGAATAAAAGATTATACGGCCATGGCACTGCTTCCTGAGAAGGTTAGAGTCAAGTCCTCCGTGCCGCTGGAGAATCACCCGCCGATTAAGACGCGAGGCAGCTAGCTGAGCTTTAACCACTGTGAAGCAAGATGAACTGCTCGCATCGTTTTTTCGGTTCTCGCGTCATGCTTGCAGTCTCTTTGTATGATATCGACTTGACAGGCGTATAAAACCTGCTGCGTGCACGCGGCTAGAAAATCGCACAAAGTCAGAAGGTGGTTACTTCAAGGTTGCAATTGCAAAACATGTATTAAGTGCCAGTAATATTTAGCGGCTTAAATATATATCACCCTAATAAAGTGACAAAAACAAAGCAAACCTGCAGAACGATGTCAAAGCTTGCTGCAAATGCACAGACGTCCGTTCCGGCGTGATAAAGCAGCCTTCCCGACGCGTGAAATGCAGGCGCCGAACTTCTGACGATGTGCCGAGTTCACTTGAATTCAACCAACCGCGCAATGCTAACTGTATAACGCGAATGTGAACGTTCAACAACGACTGGTAGGTCTCACGAACACGGGGAATCAAAACACAAAGTTGCTTCACCTACAACCGTAACTGGACTTTAACAATACGAGAAGACAGCGAGTAATCATTAATGTAGTCGCTGCGTGCATGCGCCGCGTTACTTACCTATTCAGGTAGGCGGAACGAACGAAAACGATGAACTCAGACAGCCAAAATAGAAGGCGAGACAGCGCTGTCAGCTATCCACGCTTGCCGCTTTTATTTCTCGTACGACACGCCCGGGACACGATAGAGTTTAACACGTGAATCGCGTGCCTTGGTGTTGTCTGCACTGTTGTGGCTGGTCGCTAAACCGCAACACTTCGGACCACGCTTGCGCTTCCGCGGGGTCGCTTCTGCCATCGCTGAAATGCGCAGCTTCGCACAGCAAGCCTCTCGGTTCAACGTACCCAGCTGACGGCCCCGCAGTTACCCGCACCGAGAGAAGAACGCGTGCGCACGTGCGCTACCGCTACCGTGAAAGGGGCTGAGTCGGCCGCGCCGAAGGTTCAGACGGTTCAGAGCTTTCCGACAGAGCCGCAGCGCGGCTGGCGTGGCGCTGTCGTCGCGCCGCAAACTTGAGCTTGGGTTCCCTATTGAACTTCAAAAGAAGATTCCGCGTACATTTTCATTTCATTCATTCGTTCATTCGTTTATTTATTGCTCTGGCTACCAGTGCTTATTGTTGTTGAACCTGCCCTTTGATTGCTGACAAGGAACCCGTTGAATGCATTTATGCTGCAACGTTTGAGCGATTGATCCGCTTTGAAGACGGTTGCCTAAAGGGTGCAATGAAAACTAGACATCTTTTCTTGCAGAACTTACTGTTGGGCACGTTACATGTAAAACTATTCGTATATTTCAACAAAACTCCGAATTGAAACCAGATCGAGCATCTAGGCTTTCAAGATTGACCTAAGCTAGGTGTGCCGTTTTCTATTGGGCTCCATTGACGCATACATACCATGTTAACGCAATTGATCATGTACTCTCGCATTTACTTACGGAATGGCAAGCTGCTCTCTCATTAAAGTATACTCGCGGACAACTTTTCTTGTCAACGAAGCGAATGCTACCGCTAATTTCTACGTGTACCTCTTTCTTTTCTTCATTTTCTACGTGTACCTCTTTGGGATAGCGTGCAGCTCACATCAGTTTGATATTTGTGTTTGTTTTTGATACGCTGTCACTTTGCGTTTTTGCAGGCGTGAAAAAGCCGCGCCTTTTAACATGAAAGTGTTTTATGCCGGAGTCCACAAAGACATTGATGACGCAATTCTCTCACGGGAATACGTCAACAAAATCAACGCCATCAGATGGCGAAGAACAAAAAGCTGTGAAGAAAGTTTCGTTGACAGGAGTCGAACCCAGGACCTCTAGGTCCGCGACGAAGGCTAAAGTGCGGTTAGCCCACTGAGCTACCGCCAACCACACAGCGGAGCCTACATGAAAGCGCCTTTTATCTTTCACACTTTCCTCTCGCAGTGCTCTTTAATGGATAGATGAATAGATGCTATGAGCGTCCCCTTTAAAACGAGGCGGTGACATATGTGCCGCCAGGCTCAAAAAAAAGAAAAGCTTCGTTGCCTCCGCAATTAGCTCCGAAAACGCGCCGTTGCTACGATCGTTCCGTTGGCCGCGCTTCCTATAGAAGTGTAATGTAGTCAACGCTTTAACACAGCGCGAGGTGGCGGCTTTAGCCCAAGCCTTGCTCATAGGATCCACCCATATCGCGAAATAGCTCTGCGACTCTCGTCTGGCTGTCGCACCGCGTTCCCTGCTCACCCTGTGAGAATTAACCACCTCGCTAGAGAGAAGACACGACACTCGTCGCGTTTCTCTTCGCGTTTCACGACGCTTTGAAGAAATGCATATCGAGTATCAGTCTCTACGACGTGTTTGTTGACGCCATATTTGCGCAGGATTCATCATATGCGGTGTCCAGGTATATCTTGACAACTTCAGCAACCGCAAGGGTTAACTCATGATCGTGGGCGTCAGTCCTCGGCACGGAAATGTGCCACTAGGCATCAACGTGGGTGCGTCCACATCGAGCGGTGCTGTATCTACCAACCAGCAATAGACATTGTACCAGCTGTCATCAATGCACTATTAACAGTCAACTACTTCGGTGACGAGATGACACGTTCCACTATCGTGTTATGCCGATTCTAGAGTGTACACTCTAACCGATTCCTATGACGGAGGGATGAGCCATCTTTTTTTTGTGTACCTCGAACGCTTAGTGGCGTCTGCGTCGATATGAAACTCTGATTGCGCACAGCCGTCAGTTACCAAACAGGTGCTAAACGCGGCCCACGCCGGATTACTTCTCGTAGGAGTACATCTGCAGAGCTGCGCCCATATTCTTCATTGCCAAGAAATGTTGTTGGCGAGCATAGTGTCATACAGAAAGTTCTCTGTGGCCTGCTGGAGTGCGAGCGGCGACGGGGCCGTGCTTCGCTCCAAGCTTTCCGGGACTCAGTGCAAGCTGCCCGCAATATTATTTTTCCAGCTCGACGAAATATTTCAACAAAGCCTTCATAGAAAGTGTTCTCCATTGAGATTTCTTTCTCAGCGCCGGTATACAGCACATACATGCTCTTCATATACCGCAAGGTCTCAAGCTCACCTCAGCTAGCGGGCTGGGATGGCGGGCGCGGAGGGGGGCGTGGTAGAGAGACTTTCAGCAAGATGTCACCACCTAACATTGCCATTTTAAAGAACGCCTTTCTCATACATGGGTCGTTTCTGAAGTCGTTTTGACGTCAGGTTTCTAAAAACATATGGATACAGATTTCCACAACGATTAATATCTGGATGCCGATTCTTGCATATTGTTTTCGTTGCACGGTGATGTTTCAACCTATTGTGGCCTCATGGGGTGCCTCACAAAAAGAAATGCTTGAGAACAGTCCGGCCTCTGTAGCTTACCCCAACCAAGTGCCATCAATTGCAATAGGCAAGAAAATAATGCAATACGAGCATGGTATTTACCAAAGGCACAAAGTTTTATTCAGTGTGACGCCGCGGGCCGCTAACGGTAGGACAACGGGCCAAGTGTTTGAAACCCCTGATATAATATTCACATTCTGCAAGCGTAAATGTTTAGCCCACACTTATATTTTATATCTACTGAACACCAACACTTGCAGAATATAGATTCAGCCAGGCTGGTATGTTGTATTTTTCAATAGGTTATCCTCACCGCTGTCCTCCTGTTTATTGAGAAAAGGCACATTGCTGATGTAAGGCATACGCTTCAGAGATCCGAGTTCTTTAGTGCTTTGTGTATGCCATTGTTTCGCTATATCAGTAGAAGAGAAATTAGGTGTCCGGTCAAATTCAGGTATAATGCAAGCTCGATTTCTCCTTCGAATGAATAGCGCCAGGGGAAAAAAGTGTTAGCCCCGTGTGTAATACAGTTGCACTCGGAAAGTTGGTTGGAAAACCCAACGCGTTGGAAAACCCAACGCGGCAATGAAAATTTACTGTGTTTCGGAGTTTTATTTCATTACATCGATTCGTCTTACGTGACGGACGCACAGCTTTCTCGTTTATTCGGCAGTGAACTGCTTGCGCACTTCAAATCTCGCCGTCTTGACGAAAGCCTAACGCCTCATGTCACCCCAGAATAGTCGAACAAAAAACAAAACTGAATGTGTTACTCTTTTCAGTAAGTCCTTACTTGCCACGAATATCAATGTCTTTAACTCTTTCCGGCACGGTGGTCACCCCCTGTACCCAGTTTTTCTTCATTTTCTTTCCTTGAAGCACAGAAGCCCCTCGCGTCAGATTTTATACGGCACGTTTCTGAAGCTTTCAACATAGTGACAGAGATGATGCCACTTCGTTTGGGCTGCAGTGTTACGGCTTACGTCTGCTTTTGTCCGGCTGCCGTCGTCTTCAAGGCGCGCTACCATTTGGACCCGAGATATTTTTACAGAAATGAAAGTATGTCCGGTTCATATAAAGTTGATAGCTTAGGACAACACATTGTATACGTAGCTATTACCAAGGAATCCAGAAAAAAGAGCCGTACTCAGTCAGCACAGAACGCTGAGTCGCTGAAGTTGGTGATCACCTAGAGTGACCACGGTGCATGAAGAGGCTTTGAAGGCCGGTAATATATATATATTTTTTATTTGGGCTTGGAGGAGAAGATTTGCGAAATATTTTAATGAGCCTTCAAGATTGAGAAGAATGTGTGGTATATGCAATATCCCCGTGCTCCTGCCGGGAAAAAAAGCATTGTTTTGCAGCCTTCCACGGAAACTGACTGGTAGACCGTGACTGCATGGTGGTAACCTGAGGTGACCACCATACTTTTTAAACTAAAGGTGCTAATTTTTTGCTTGGGAGAAAATAATTTTCTCAAACAGAATTCACAGTTTTTTGCACGAAACTCTGTTTTCTGCCAAACATTCACTTCTCTGCATGAAAGAGTTAAAGAGGCAGTTTAGGTCTCATTCGGGTCCTACGACTCTCCTAAGAAGGTATGATCATCTCCAAAAAAGTCCACGCGTCTCTTTAAAGAGAATCACATACGCGGCATGAATAAACTTTCTTTAAGTATGGTCCGGCTGTTTCTTCCGGGCGAGGAGGGGATAAGAGCGATTAACCCTGCTCCCGTCCCACCCTCCGTCGGTGATGATGTCGATGCCTATGGTGATGGCTCGAAGTCCTTCGACCTGAACGGCACATTCCGCTTGCCGGATGGCCCAGAGCTGGTTGGCCAGCTCTCCAATGATGAGCGCCACCCCCCAGCGGCCTGCTTTTTTTCTTAGAGTGTGATAAGTCTAAGCGCCTGCGAACGCCGCACGTCGGATGGGACGCAAACTCGCAACGTATATTCAAAGGCTAAATCTCACAGTGAACGTACAGACTCTACCGTGTGACTACCGCTGCGGTTTCGATTATTCGTCTCGAAAGGTGTCCTCGCTGCTCTCCGTAATCTTCTACGGCAAGGCAGTGCGTGA
Organism: Rhipicephalus sanguineus; assembly: GCF_013339695.2. Lineage (NCBI taxonomy): Eukaryota > Metazoa > Arthropoda > Arachnida > Ixodida > Ixodidae > Rhipicephalus > Rhipicephalus sanguineus. The sequence continues at coordinate 10,402 of NW_023614492.1, forward strand.
GCGTTACGTAGCACGTTTCAAAGATTGAGTGCAACAGACATAGGCGTGTGCAGGTTTACAAATATGCGCGGGGGGAGGGAGGGCATACCCCCTACCCTCCCTGATGCGAAACACCCACCTCCCCGCTTTGGTGGAGTCCGAAAGCCGACATGCTCCACAATGGACGACGAAATGTAAAAAAAAATCTGAAAATGACGTGATGACGCCCGTCTCACAATGGCCTCCCTTTGGTCCCTGGCTTTCCGGGAGTAAAGACGGGCAGAAAACAGTTCTTCGAATGCAACATCAGGAGTGCTTCGGCCGCCATTATTGTGAAAAATATGCGTGGCCATAATCCTACTTCTTAAACAATGACGCGGCAGGTCCGTCTGCGTGACGGTATGGGGCAAACTTCGCGTCCCAAATTCCGTGATTAAGCGGGAGAGGGGGGGGGAGACTCCCATCTCTGCTCCCCCTTCACCCCGTGCAAAGGCCTGTGGCAACAGGTCATTTGCCCAGAAGCTATGAACTGGTGGTCTGAAAAACACTCTGTATTTCATAGTTAGCTATTTCAATTTATGCATTAAGAACGGACACAGCATCACGAATTTCTTTCTTTTATTTTGCAACAGCGTTCACCTTCCTTGGAATTATCATGCCAGATTCATTTTTCCGCGAACTCCGAAAGAGCGACACGCAGACAAGTACAGATCAGATGGCCACACATTACCTGCAACTTATGAGATCGGTTTCCCGACCGTTTTGATGTTTCCATTCACGAGTTCGGATTCAGTATGTGGCGAAATGGCCACATCAGCTTGTAGAGATAAACGAAGATCAAAGAATGCGCCTTAAAAACTACGTCACTACCAATGTTTTGCACTAGCACGTAAGTAACACGTTCGGTCACCGCGACAACAGCTATATACCTACTTAACTGATACCAAGCTTACCCGTATCTAAAGTAAAATGTCCAATTAAATAGGAATTTCCGAACATGACCATTGTGTGGATCGCGACAACTGCGACATGTCATTGACCATTCAGTTGACTGATTGACAGCTGTGTCTTGACAAAACATGTGACTGCGCTTTTTTAGTGTCACGACCGGAAAGTGAGAGCCTTGTTTCCCTTCCAGGAGGTCCCCATCGAGAACTCACTTCCCGTTTTCCGAGTATTTAATAGAATCTTATGAAAATAAAATTGGCATGAAACCAATGGTTCTGGTTCAGGAGTTATATCGAATGCATATGCTACGCAAGCATAGGTTCACATAAGGGCCAATTAACTATCGGGATAATTACCGAAATTGAATTTAATGACTTCAATAAAGGAGGAGATAATTTTCATGTGAGCAGCTGGGGTCGTTGCGACACCTGGCGGAGAAGATCTCAACCACGCACTTCTATCTGCACAGCCTCTGAGATCCACTTCCGCAGTGCGACGAAACGTAAAGCTAACCAAAGGAATATATCAAAGCATATGAACACCGGCGTGCGGATGTCCCTACTAGACAAATAATTCAGGGATTAGGGTCGCCTCCAAATTTTGATCTCACAGGGATACTATAGTTTCAATAGCGTATACCACTACGCTGATGTACTGTACTTCAAAATATGTTAATATGGTATACCACATCGTTGCCACACTATATGCCAGCGTGGTGGTATGCTACATTACCATATTGGTAAGCTATATGTAAGACTTCGAGTTTTTGGAGTTTATTTTTCTTGAAATTCCGAGGGTGTTTTCGGAGTTTTTTTTTCAGGAGTAAATTCGGCGTTTATCGGAGTTTATTTCACGTAAACCTCCAATTCTCCGAAATTCGGTGTTTCATTTTGTATTTTCAGTTGTTGCAATGTGTTCTTATAAATTTCATTTCCTATGAAATAGCGTTACATTGCTGGTGACAATCCTTGTTCTCCTTAATTTCAGTTTTTTTTCTCTCTTCCCGTTCATTTACCCTGTTAAATGGGCTGTTGATGTGCACTGCTGTAAACTCTCCAAAGTGTACTTTTGGGGGAAGCAGGAAGTAGTGATTCTGCTTCTCAGCACTTCACCACAGCCTTCCTCATGTTCTTGATGAAAAATAAGGGACCTATTGTAATTAATATGTTAAATACTGCGAAATCTTAGACCAAATGATATCTGAACACGAAAACCTGCGAACACAATAAACTTATTTTAAATGTCTGGATGTTTTGAATGCGCAAACACACACACATATAAACACAAATACTTTATTACAAAACACCTACGTTTATTCGTATTACAACCTTACAGCTTGTTGTAATAGATGCAAGGATATATTCAGAGGTTGCTGCCGTTGATGAAGGCGCGCTCCTTTCGACTGATGATTGTCAGCTTTGAAAATGCCCTTTGAACGTTCAAAACACCCTTTTAAAATCGGAGCTCATCGGATAAATCGGAATTGTGAAAAATTGTACCGGCGAGTGTTATCGGATTTTTTCGGATTTATCCGAAAACACGGAGTCGAGCTATATGCTATATCATTTTGCTGATTATAACCTGTGCCGAAGCCTGGGCCATCCATCAGGTTGGTGAACACATTGTGGGAAATATGCGGATAACTATGCTCCTAGTGTAACACAGAGTAACCACGCTTTCCCTTTTCGTTGTTTTGCGACGAGCAGTTTTCAATGCAGTGCGATAAGGTGTGTCTCTGACCCTACGCCTGTCGTTTGAGGGGTGCTAATGCTTTTCCATGGGAAGTATTCGCTGATGTGCTAATGTGATAAAAAAGTCAGTTTCACCACAAGGACGAAGCAATGAAGCGACTGCAAGAAAAGCGGCCCGTGATGGACGCGCTGCTACGCTGCAGAAATATCAGCCCCCCGGCAGCCACTATCGCGCGAGCAGACAGCGGAAGGGCAAGGTTCTTCCCGCGCAAATGTTAGAAGAATCGAGCGAGCTGGCCGACGACTTTTAAATGCGCCCGTTGCGCTCGTCGCGCTATCTCTCTGGTAACGAAGAAACGCTTATAAGCGCCTGCCGTCTCTAGTCCTGCCAGCGGTAAAGGGTGTGTATTCAGCGCTCGCCGGTACACACTAAACATTTTTACACCCTTAAGGGTGTAAATCGGTTTGTCGCCAGACGACTCCCTTAGGGTGGTATTGACTACACCGTTCAATTAGGGTGTTAATTTAACACCCTAGAGAAGGGTGTTCAGCAAAAATTTTATGGGGTGTTAGGGTGTTAATTCTTATTAACACCCTTTTGTATGGGTGTTGGAAGGGTGTACACCATTCATTTCGCGTCATTGTAATGGCCAAAACAGAAGCTTTTAGGTGGTCACAAAGGGCGTCATGCATGTGTTCCTGCGGATGTCATTAATTCTGGGTGTACTACCGAATTTGCACAAACGCGTTTTCATATTGGTTTGGCAAAGGTGTTGTTCGCATAAGGAAGGCTTGGTTGGAAGGACACCCCGAATTGGTGAAATCTGCAGTGATCCATGCATAAGCCTCGTGTGTTCATCTGAAGCTTCAAATTCGGTCACCAACCACTTGTGCTGCATACTAAGGATCATGAAATAAAACGAGAAGTAGTACACACATATAAATATGTATATACAACATCATGTACGAGAATATGTACAAAGCAATGCTTAATATGGCTTCCACATCCAGTCAAACTGGTCTGCAAAACATAACACTTGATTTTCAAAAAAATCTAAAATATTTATTGTATGCTGCGATACAGAAAGGTATGAAAAATTGGGAAAAAAAACAGGCATGGGTAATGATCCAACTTTTATATACGTACAAAAAATTTGCATGTTATGTGCACATAGACAACAAACATAAGCTGATCGAACCTGCCAATGAGGGTGCCTGATAGTTGAAAATGATTTGTTAAATTAAAATAATGAATTCCTTATTAAGATCTCTTGGATAGTAAAAAAACCTAAAACATTCTTACAGTGCTCGAAAACTAACAAGAGACCTTTGCATTATATCAACACTAAAAATATAATTCAAGCAAACAGATGCCGAACATCGCCCGTTGTACTAAAAATTGCAAAACTGAAACGGACGCTTTCATACAGCAAGCCGTTTCATTGTCCTTAACAGAAAATGTTCATGTTTGACCTCGAGAAAGGGGAAATCCGCAAAACCGCAAGTAGATGCATTTGGAACCACTGGAACACCACTGTCTAGTTGATGCAACATATGGCACCTCTGAAATACCGGTGTCAGTGGATGGAGCACAAGGGATTGCAAGCATGTCACCCTGCATTGAAAAATAAAATGCATTGTGAGTGTGTACTGCATATGCACCTTGTACTACAGCGCAAACACAATCGTAAACACGTTCCCGCTATTTATTGTGTCCTTGTGTGTTCGAGCACTAATACAACGTGAATACACACCTACTTCCCCAGACCCGTTCGCTACAGTATATTGTTCACTAATGTCCTGTACACTGCAGAAAATTTGGTGCCAGTGTAATGGCATGCATAATTAGTTGCGCAGGGACAAACGGCAAAGGGAACAAAGCTGATGCTATGGCCGCTACTGGTCTCCCTGTGCATTAAAAAAAGAAGGCGCACACAGTGGTGAACCTTCTCTACAGCTGCTTCTGTTTAATGATAATAATATATGGGGTTTAACGTCCCAAAACCACCATATCATTATGAGAGACGCCGTAGTGGAGGGCTCCGGAAATTTCGACCACCTGCAGCTGCTTCTGTTTTACGAGCTGGAAAAAATTGCTTATATACGGAGCACCTACTAGCTCTGTGATCAACCTAGGCGAAATATTGTGCTGCAATAACTGTCATATACGCCACAAATGAAACCAACTGACAATAATAAGCTCTGTCTAAACTATCCCTCGAAAAACTTCTTTTCTTTAAAGGAGTGGTGACACAAAAATTCAGACACAATTTGACTGTTGAATCACACTAATGGGTGCATATAAGGGCGGTCCGATAAGTACTTAGCCTCACCGCGAGAGCGCGACTCTATCGCATGAGACATATACTGACAGTAAGTACGCTCTCTTAGAGAGACACATGCGAAGGTCCAGTCGAATCAGGCTAACGTTTTGTTTTGGCCGCTTGAGCAAGCAGGTGATGTTCGTGTGCTCGTTAAAAATCGAAAAAGGGGCAATATCGGTCAGTGATTCGATTCTTGTTTTTGGAAGGGAAATCGCGCAGCGAAGTCAAAGAGCGACTGGATGCCGTCTACTGTGAGTCTTCTCCTTCGATGGCAACCGTAAAAAATTGCTTCAATGAGTTTAAACGTGGTCGTACGTCGGTTTTTGATGAGCCTCGCCCAGGGGCCCGGCAAACGGCTACCACGGCCGATAACGTGGCAAAAATCCACTACCTCGTATTGGCAGACCGCCGACTGAAGGTGCGCGAGATAGCTGAGTCAGTAGGCATCTCAAAAGACCGCGTGGGTCATATCCTACATGAAATTTTGGGCATGAGAAAGCTGTCGGCGCTATGGGTGCCGCGTTTGCTCACTCCGGACCACAAGCGCGTCCGTGAGACCACTTCAGAGCAGTGTTTGAAGCTGTTTAAGCGTAATCCGAAAGAGTTCCTGCGTCGTTTTGTGACCGTCGACGAAACATGGATCCACTGGTACACACCAGAGACCAAAGAACAGTCGAAACAGCGGACTGCACCCGGAGAATCTGCTCCGAAGAAGGCGAAGACTGTCGCATCGGCCGGAAAGGTGATGGCCACCATTTTCTGGGATTCTCGAGGTGTGATCTTCGTCGACTACCTCGAGAAGGGCAAAACGGTGACAGGACCCTACTACGCTGAATTACTGGGCCGATTTGACGCCGACTTGCGAAAAAAAAAATTCGGCAGATCCCACGTACCGTGGGACTCGATGTTATGCGAAGCATGCGGCGGGTAGGTGACTGTGGCGTAACTTTTTACTGAGCGACACGTTACAAAATGACGCTAAAGATTTGTATAAATTTGATACGCACACATATATATCTTGAAGAGCCGCATATGTGCTATATAACCAGTTGTTTACGGTTGGGTAACGCTGCCAATGGCAACGTGGGTATTACAAACACCAGAAGGGGTAAGCTGATATGTAGTGCTTATACGTGTCCCGAGAACGCACGCACGTTTCACGAACCCGTGTGCATGTGTGCAAGAAGTTCTTGACAGTTCATGAACAAGGGCATCAATACCGTGATCAGTGAGCACCAGCAGCTGGTCATGACTTGTTATAGGATCCGGTAGTGATCGTGGTGACGAGGGGCGCATGTGTAGTGAGGTATGTGGTATACTAGAGTTGTTGGAATTCGTGGATGCCTCGGTCATTTCGTCGACAAATTGTCTGTCGACAGAGCCGGCGACATGTCGGAACCTGAAGCCACCCTTCGCGTTGGTTAGGTATAGGCCGTCGAGGCTGGTAGGCCTGGATAGTGCTACGTAGACGAACATCAGTGGATTGTGTTTGTCGTATTCGTAGACTACCTGGGCGTATGTGGCCTACGTAGCCTAGTGTACAAAGCGGCTGTCAATCAATCTGACATCATCCTCGGTCAGCATGAGGCCATCGCCCAGCCCCGTAAGAAATGAAGAGGACACTGCGTCGTTCTGGTCGACGAAGTGCACTTTAAAGTGCGGTGATGTGGATATCATATGTAACTTTCCCTAATGTATTCCTCCGGGGTCGAGCAATGCTTCAATATAGCTCGCTGAGCCATAGGAATAAAAATTATTAGACTGATATAAAAGCAGAGCCAACACTGCAACTACAGACGTGAATCTGATATGACGCCTGTATTGTAGGGGTGTGTATCTTAGGAGTATCGTGTAGTGTTTATTGCTTTCTTGTAAAATTAGATAGCCAGCACCACAACCACAATTGACGTTGCACCGCTATTACGCCTGCGTAGGCTGTCTTTCCAAACCAGTTTATAGACCTGGCGTAGCTCAGTGGTAGAATACCTGATTGCCACGCAGAATGCTTGGGTTCGATTCCTGCTGGGATCCTAATTTTCATTCTTTCCATTCGTTGAGTCAACGCGGCTGATGTTGGGTTTCCTTAACGCTCTAGCATTTAAGTTACCAATGTCTGTTCTCGCCGTTCCTAGGTAGATATAAACTGTCAGTCACCTGTGGCGCATACCCATACACCGCGGCCCGTGGTAAACGGGTATGGGCCACACGTGGCTAGTGGAAAGGGTTTGAAGACGTACGCGACAGGATTTTAAAGTTATTCATGTCATGACCTGGCAGTCATATTCGTCAAATCCTCTTACCCTCCCATGCAAATATTGGTCTACACCATGTTAAGCAGGCGATCATGAGAGCACCCAGACGTAGGCGGCTAGATAGATAGATAGATACGTAGATAGAAACGCTCAAAGTGCCAGAGGTTCGCTAAGAAATGCTTCGAATTTAAAAACGGCCACATTTGGTGAAGAAAAAGGTGCTCTTCCACCATGACAACGCGCCAGCTCACACCTGCGCCGTCGCCACGGCCAAGTTGGTCGAACTGGGCTACGAAGTGGTGCCCCATTCAGCGTATTCTCCAGATTTGGCCTCAAGTGATTTCTTCTTCTTTCCAACTTCAAAAAATCACTCGCCGGACAAAATTCTGAGTCGAATGAAGAAGTTATCGCCGCCACAGAAGCCTACTTTGCAGCTCAAGAGAAAACGTATTTTTCTGTCGGGATCAAGAAGTTGGAGGATCGTTGGGTCAAGTGTATAGAGTTGAAAGGGGAATATGTTGAGAAATAAATCGACACCATTCCAAAATTTTCGTTTTTCTTTTGAAGGCTAAGTACTTATCGGACCGCCCTTAAGTGCCATCTGTACAATATCAGCCACAAATACAGCCTAAAAGGTATTCTAATTGAGTTTTGAAGTTCGTGAAAGTGCCGGATCGGAAATAGAAGCAAAAGACGATGAGGTCACCGAGTGGATACCACGTACGTCACGAGTTCTGGCCGGGTTACCGGAGGCGTGTACGAGACCGACAAAGCTGGTAGCGACACCTGATGATGCGTAGCCTAACCAGCGACCTACAATATAACATCGCAGCGACTTACCTGCTTACTGATTCTATTTTTAAGCATTTGCAGTGAGATAATTAGCAACTCACAGTATTCTCATTGCTTTTTTCCCGACAAGAACGCGACGGAAAAAATAAAAAAAAATTATTGTACTTGGACAAAACGCCACAAGATGCTGCTACGGGCTCCGCAGATGCACGCAGTTGCTGCTGCTGCTGCAGCCGTCAACAGCTCCGGTAACCAGGTACCCGCAAACGATAGGAAGTCTACAGACGAACTAAAGCTCTCTGCTGCCGGGATCATATTGCGTAGTGGACAGATAACTGCTTCGACCCTCCGACGTGCGTACGTGCGATTGGTATGCCTTGAGAACGCGGCGTTGCCTGATATAAATACGAGTCAGTAAAGCGTACATCACGTCATTTGCATGTTACGCACAAACACTGTTACAGAGTGCCAATGTTGTGATTTCAATGCTTCTTTCGTCACTTCTCATCCTGCTACTTTACGAGTGATCGGAGCGAAAATGTTTCAGCACGTCTAATGCTGCGGCTACTCCAAGCCTGGCGGAAAACGTCGCCTCAGTTGGACAACGACTACAAGAACAAAATCGCAGCTACCGGCGATATTCGCAGAGTGAATCGAGCTTTTCTTCCTGATTTTTACACTCCTGTCAGCTCTTTCGTCCATCACCGCACTAGATAAGCAACGTAGTTTGACAATCGAGGAAACAAGCACTCGCAACGCTCAACACCTGCTCAACACAGCAAACAAAACAGCAGCACTGACAACATAGCAGAAGCTGGCCAGTGACGTCACTGGTTCTTGCGGTCTTGTTTACCAAGTAGACCATCTACGTCACGGGGCTACCGAGTGCTCTTCGAAATCGAAACTGCCTCCGGTCGTAACATACGAGCATATAATTAAACATTCGTCTCGCGCTGGGGCAAATGAGTTTCGTTGCCGCTATTATCGAGTCAGTAGCCATTGATTAAGAGCAAAAAACAGAGGTTCACAAATTTTCTGTCACCACTCCTTTAATAACAATTATAGTTGTGTACTTGATCGGTAGTACATAGGTGTGTGCATGTATTCAGAATTTCGAATACGAATCGAATATTTCGATAATATATTATATATTAGCATATTGGGCTAAAAAATGCGAAATCACGCTTTTTGGAATATTCGGATAAATTCGAACAAATGAAGACTTGAGTGCTACGCATTCATGTTTTTCAAGTAAGATATCACTAACACGTAATCTTTCTAAGCCTTGTAAGGTTAAAACGTAACTGCGACGAATCGCCCCTATTGTAGAGAGAGAGAGAGAGAAATGTTTTAATGAAAAGCTGGAGATGTTTGCCTGGCTATTCGCCTGACATGCTACTCCAGGTGCTCCAGGGTGATGATTATTATATATACACTGTTAACCACACACACATACATAGACTACACTGTTTAGTGGCTGGCCATATGCCTACCGGTTGGCGCATGCCGCGATCAGGATTTGTCGCGGAAAGATTAACCGCGTCCCTCAACTCGTGATAAGGCCGACGCCACGCAAAAATGTCTTTCGTCCTTTGGGAAAGCGAAAGGCCTATCAATAAGTCTGACTTCAGCGCCAATGCACGCGGCAACGCCGTTACAGATAAACACCGGCAAGCACGAAAAACGCGGTTACGGACATCTATGAACTTGCCAGTACGGCACAGCCCTATAACCATAAGAAAGTGAAGCCATCTGCCACAGCGCTGTTGTATGCGTGCTGCGCGGCATAAATAGGTGACGAGCCAAACGCGCCTGGCCGCCATTGGCTGCCACCTTCGTTCCTTGTGATGAACCGCGAAGTGCGCGTCCGTCACGGAAACTAAAGCAGATGGCCCTCGCGGCGCCAACCCAACTAGATACTTTCCACACCCGCGGCACCTGCGCCCTGATAGGAGAGGAGCGGGTACGAAGAATATTCTTCAACAGGGGGTCGGCAACCTGAGGCCCGCGGGGCAGTATTATGTGGGCCCCCACACAACGTCAGGACATCTCCCCCCCCCCTCTTTTCACTACCTATCTGAAGGCCGACATGGCAGTTCTGACCTCAAATGGGGTTAGACAAGAAGAAAAATTGCTTGCAGTTGGCATTACAACGATTGTTTGTAAATTGCAACCTTAGGAGATGCGTGCTAAACACAAACGTGATTTCTATTCCGGTTTGCAGTCAAAGCGAACGAATTCGTTCGCTTTGACTGCAAACCGTCTATCACGCTGAGTACATGGGCCGTCAAAATAAGTTGCGCCGCGCGCGATAGAGGCCGAAAGGAGAGGATCAACCGGTTGGATAACGTGAAACTGCACGTGTCAAAGATCATGATGTGTGTGTGAGGGGGGGGGGGGGAGCGACACCCGAAACAGCACAATGTAGAGAAAACACGAACAAGCAGCGGCAGCGAGTGCTTCGTTTAATTAAGCTTTTTTCAGATTTTTCTTGTTCCGTGTGCAGCTTACCACGGGCGCTATGAGTGCCCAAGTAGCCCAACTGTCGACCCTGTTGCATTATATAACCTAGGTAGGTGTCCCGCCGCTTTGTGCGAGCTCAGGCAGATATTCACTTACATCCGAGCATATTACACACGCGCTTTAAGGTATAGTGATAAAATGGCTATGCGCAGCGCTCCACAGCCAAATGTAACATGAAGCGCGAAACAGCCGCTGCCCGACACCGCGGACGGCGCACTTTCGACGCTGAAACGTTTCGCTTCACGAAGGCAGAGAACAAGGCGCAGAGTATAAGCGCGGCCGGCGCGACAGCAAACAACGAATGGACGAAAGGGTTCAGAACAACGCGTGCTACGCCTGCGCGAAGTTCGTCGCAGGCGGCAGCAGCCGCCAAGCTTCCCTGTTTCATTTTAGCAGTGAACCACTCCGTACTACATACAATGACATCTTACACAAGACACAAACGCTAACCACAACAACATAAAAGAGAAAACAGGTACTCGACTGGAACATTCGTGATGATAAGATCCCATACCGCCAACAATGGCGTCACAATTGCACGGCTGAATCTCGACGTATCTATTTTCGACAGCGTACAGCCACTTTCCCTGAGAAGAGGCATGGCTAACGCACAACGTAGGGGCGACATCTTAGATCACACCACGCGCATATCAATCACAGCTGCACAACATATATATATATATAGAGAGAGAGAGAATTTATTTGTTAGGGCAGAGAGGTCGGCCTGAGCTAGTGCGCTCTAGCCTGCTACTCTGCACAGGGGAAAAGGGAAAGGGGAAAAAAGGAGTGATGAGGGGTGATGATGGGGAGAGGAAAGAGTTATGCGTATATACAATATTACAATAAACACGTGACTTATACCCTTGTCAGACGGGTAAGCTTAACCGCTGTTATCCCCAACTACAGTTAACGGGCGTAACCACAGTTACCGTAAACCAGACAGAGGCGCTGTCACACGTTTGCGGCGCTTCCAAGCATTCTTTAGTTCATACATGGCTGCGTTCGTGCAACACCGCTATTACACCGCCTTGTACAGGGCTTCACGCTCGATTATGGACGCGTCAGCAGCGTGTTTTGATGCGCGTCTATCAAATAGCGTGAAGCCCTGTTCAATGAACGAACGCTGCTGTGTATCAATCTCGTGAAATGCACACGATATTTTTGCAGCACGGACAAACTGGTACCTCAAAGCCGGTAATTTTATCTTCCCAAATGCGTATCAACGCCTCCATCGTCGCAACGGTCCAGTTGACACGCTTTTGGCTTGATATTTCGCTGGGAGCCGAGCTGCTCGCGTCCGACATGGAGGCAGCCATGTCGTCAGTTTACGGCGCTAACAGGGGTTGCCTACCTCCGTTTACGAAAACGGCCGTTAGCGGATTAACTGCGGTTAGGGTTGTCGTGTGACAAGGCACAACAGCCGTTACACTTAACGGCCTTCGTACCTAACTGTGGTTAGACTACCCGTGTGACAAGGGTATTAGTGGTTTCGCTATAGTCTTGCGTCCAGGTCTGTGCTCTTGAGAAAATCTATCAAAGCCTTGATAGCAGTTGGTGACTTTGTCTGGTCGCACATAGCTGACAAAATACCCGTCTCGCTTAGTGTTGCCACACCTATTCCTGCCAACGTTGAAGCAAGTGTATTACGTTGCGACACGTAAAGTGGGCAGTCACAAAATATATGTGCTGTTGTTTCATGTACGTGGCATCGTTCACAGTTCGGGCTGTCCGCACGGCGGACGAGGTGTGCATAGCGGCGAGTGAATGCAACTCCCAGACGAATCCGGTGCAGCAAACTGGCGTTGCCTCGGTTCATTCTAGCCGGGAGGCGAAAAGTCATTGCCGGATCTATTTCCCGCAGACGCCTGTATCGATGGTCTGGCTGAGACCAATAAGTGGTTATGCACTCTCGCATGAGCAATCTCAATAAAGAGTTCACGTCACCTCGCGTGTACGGTACTTTCACGTCGGTGGGGGTGTTAGAGACAGCAGCTCTTGCTTCAGCATCAGCAAGCTCGTTGCCTGCCAATCCACAGTGTCCAGGAATCCATCGCAATGTAACTGAGTGACCGATCTTCTGCGCAAGGTCGAATGCGTGAATGATTTCTAAAGCTAGTGCATAATATTGTCCCCTTCTTGAGCAAGAGTCAATAGCTTGTAATGCGGATTTTGCGTCTGATTTCGTTCGCGCTGTACGCGAACAAAAATCAAACTATACCGTACGACAACGCACAACCACAGCCAAGCGAGGACGAAGCACAGCGCGGCCTGCGCGGCTTCCCCTGGCTTCCAGGCTAAGAGCACCCCACGTGATTCTACGCGCTATCACGTGACTGCTGACTGTTTTCGTCGCCAGGAGCGCTAGGAGCAAAGAAGGGAGCGCACAGCCTTGGCTTCCGTGATGGAAGGTGCGCTATCTCGGAGGCGATGGTATAGGATGTAAGAATGGCAGACTGGGCGTGTTGGTTTAGCATATTTGAAGTGTGACGCGCGGTAACGACGATGGACAGTACGCACACGCTTGTGACAGCGCGTGATGGGCATATAAACTGTGCTGTTTTCGAAGTAAACATTGTTGAAAGTGGCGCTCTGTGTGTGCACCTTTCACTTCAAATACGATGTCATAGCGTGCGTAGTTCTCGCTCCCTGCCGCAGTTGCCGTAGTCTTCGTCTTTTCTCACCCTTGAGTAGTGGGATGGGAGTTGGCAGTGCGTGCACCGTGCCGTGCATTCAGCCATCATTGGGTTTAAAGCATATGACTTGCACTTAGTGTCATGCCGTAAGTTTTACGAGCATGCGCGGTCATGCACGCGCTGTGCTAAATCGGCGCAACATGTGAGGCGACATGTATACATGCATGGAGTTCGTGGTGTCCTAGGAACCCTCATGCAAAGGTGAGCGCACAAGAGGAGCGCAGGGAGGGGGGCGGGCGGCCGCTTTCTCAAGTAATCTGTAAGGGGGCGCCTATTCTGCCCCATACATTTACTTTGTCGAACCTCTCACGTCATCTTTAATGCGCAGGGTTATGGCTGCGCATGCTATTCGACAATAATGTCAACCGAGGACCTTCGATGGTGAATACGAAGCACAGTTTACATACACGACGCGCGCTGCTTCTGCCACCGACGCGAGCGCCTGTGCGCTGTGCTCGATGAGAAGTATTGAGGAGCGCTGGGCCTCGCATGCTTCACGACGCGTTTCCCGAAGCCTCGGACCGCGAATAAATCCTGGTTTGCCGGAGACAAGTCTGGACCAGCCAAGTGGACATCGTCTTCCCTAGCCTTGTGCCACTAGTGCAATCTGCCCACAATGTTTTTTGACGTTTCAAATACATTTTACCGCGCTAATTCGAACTTCTATTTTTACTGCTTATAGTGCGTAGGTACAAAGGTGTCCTAATGTTTCCAGGCCATTGCATTACATGGGATAGCGGCCTGGAAACTTTTGAACACCTTTGTGCGTGGTCTTAATATCTACCTTTGTAAGTCTCAGTTTTATGGGTCAGAGATCAGAATGTGTCAGCAGTCTTCTGTTGCGCATCGATTCCCTAATAGTTCAAAGGGGTTTCCTGGTACATTCATGCCGTGCACGTATCTTTTTGTAATTTCATATTGAAGCATGCACTTACTGACATTTTCAGACCGCGCTGATGCCATGCCACACGGTGGTCCAAACTACAGCAGCTACTGCTGTGTGTCGTGGTGCTTGAAGAATGGCAGAACCCACAAGAAGCCATGAACGAGTTCTTCCGCATACCACGTCTTGCCTTGGAATAAACACATTGCCGATACTCTGCCTCTTTGATTGATATATAGAGTGGCCGTTTGTTCCAGAACAAAAACGCAAGCGCGACGAATAAAGTCGTAGTGAATTATGATTAGCTGTATCTCTTCCCATTATAACCTAATCGAAATAAAGATTACGCCACGACCTCCATTCGCACAAACCATTGCACTAGACAAAATAGGCAATGGCTAAATCAAAACGACAAACAATAGCTTTGCCATTTGGGTGAAGAAAAGTGGCCGGAAATCATTACCTTTCACCGTAGTCAAACGTCTGTTACGCGAACTTTGGAAAGTAATCCAAAATTCGCGCCTGCGAAAGAAACAGAAACAGGAAGCGCAGGCTACTTGCTCTCACTAACCGCCAGGTGCGCTAGGGTCTGTGGGAGTGCCCACTCGCTACTGCTTATTCTTTCTCTATCCTGTAAGGCACTTTATGAGAGTTCTACCACGGGAGAGCAGTGAGCCGTCCCCGATCGAGCATAGCTTGAACAGCCAGCCCGGACCACATGTGCATGGAGCCAATCCATAAGTAGTTTGATCATCTACGCCTCTACAAGCATCCTCTAATCAGTCACAAACTTCACACGTCGGTTACTTGAAACACCTTCGTTAACGTCGAAAAACCCTAACATTTTCAGGCAGAGATCACTTGCAGTTCGCACTTGGCGCAAGTCTTTTAACTGAATGAGTCAAAGATAAAATTACGAATTGCTCAATGACGACATTTGCATGTGCCAATAATTCGAAGGGTGATGTGAAACTACGTCCGTTCACTGCGTTGCCGTCAATTCGTAAATTGTCGTTAAATGCATAAGCATTCCTATGCCGATCTCACTAATTAACTCTCTTTCCGTCTTTGTGTCAGTGTCCCTTAGTCAAGTCAAACTGAGGAATACAGACAGACAGAAAAGAAAAATAAAATAGAAAAATCACAGCATAACCACGTGGTGAATGATGATGAGTGGGGCAGAGCGGACTCGCGCTGCAGCACGGCGATGGTATTGGCGCGAGCGTGGTCCTTCTTGATGGAAGTTATTGTGACTAGATTGTTTGAGAACCAGAATCTGTTGCACACACCGCAACTATGGCCGAAACTGTTATCAAGGAAGTCCCGCTGGAAGCGCCCGTCGGCGCCTTCGGGCAGAGCCCGCCTGATGCGTTTTGCAGCCACTTCACGTGCTCGCACAGCCTCGGGCTCTGCCTGCCGGTACGCGCGCTTTCTCGCCGCTTCACGGTCCTTCACATTTTGAAGATCCGATTCGCGCCGCAGCCGTGCAGCTTCGGCCTCGCGGGCTCGAACGGCGGGGTCTTCGCGACGCAGCCGTGCAGCTTGTCGAGCAGCTTCGGGCTCGCGGGCTCGAACGGCGGGGTCTTCTCGCCGCAGCCCTGCAGATTGTCGAGCAGCTTCGGCCTCGCGGGCTCGAACGGCGGGGTCTTCTTGCCGCAGCCGTGCAGCTTGTCGAGCAGCTTTGGCTTTGCGGGCTCGAACGGCTGAATCTGCTTCGCGGCGTCGACGTACAGCTTCGGCCTCGCGGGCTCTCACCTCAGGATTCTGTCTGCGAGCGCGCGCTGCCGCCGCCTTCCGTGCCCTCCGTTCCGCAGCCTTGACTTCCACCTGGCGACTCCGAGCTAAAGAGAAAGCGTGCCAAGAGGGAGCCTCATGGCGCGTTACTTCTGAAATGTTGTCTTCAGTTGTCGTTGAAAACACGAGACGTAGTAAAGAAGAAACAACGCCACACAGGCGAGCACGCACGAGAGTTTCACTCGTCAACGTCGTCGTCTTCTTCTACTGCATACCAGAACGCGCGCAGTAAAGAAGAAAGAATGCCACACAGGCGAACACGCACGAGAGTCTCACTCGTCAACGTCGTCTTCTTCTACTGCATACCAGAACGCGCGCTTCTCACGAGCTAGAGGTGGCTACTAGAACGCTACAAAAAAAATCACAGCATATCCACGGAGCGAATGATGATGAGTGGGCGAAGCTGCGGATCATCGGTAAACCGTGAATCTTCCGTGAATTCTGCCCAGTACATCATCACCGACGTGAGATCGGGCGCCTTTATACTAAAGGTTCGATGAGTTATGACGACTTGCAGCTCACTTTAATTTTACATGTACGCTGTGAATTTTCATTGTTTAGAAAACCATTGCTTTAGAAAACATGTGGCGTCTTTCGTTAAGCAGCTGGCGTCTTTTCGCTTTGCTTTAGAAACATCTGGCGTTCTTTCGTTTTGCTTTTACAAAACATCTGGCGTCTTTCGTTGGTTTATTTCATCAATCAACGGCGTTTTGAACAAAATTTTTATTGTTTAATCACGCACAGGAGAAATCTCACCAGGCACTACCTTGGAGGTAAACAATGGCTGCTAATGGGAATGAGAGACAGAAGAAGTCGGCTTTTAGCTAACACTTACACTTCTACTTCTACTAACGTTTCCTACTGGAACATGCCAATGGCTGCTAATGGGGAATGAGAGACAGAAGAATTCGGCTTTTAGTTAACGCGCACGCTGCGAATTTTTTATTGTTCAACAACGCACAGGAAAAATCTCCCACCGGCACCACCTTGGAGGTCAAAGCGTAAGACTTGTTACGCACTACTACTACGACTACGAGGGACGAACGGGTGCCGCCTTAAGGAGCTTCGCCCCTAAAAGCGGAGGATGGACAGACCAACGGCATAAGGAGCTTCGCCCCTAAAAGCGGACACTTCGTAGATATTTCATTCATTCATTCATTATTCCTTGCTATGTACAGTGCTTCTTTGATTGAGCCTGCCTATTAATCGGTGACAGCAATTGGTGAGATAGGAATTCGTAGGAGACATTTAAGCGGCGACATTCGAATCAATTGCTTTGTCTTGTAAACGGTTGCTTAAAGGATGGAATGGAAACTAGATTTTCTTTCTTGCAGTTACTTCCATTGTGTAGGCTACAAGTAAATCTATTCCTATAGGCAGCCAAAGCTTGGAAATGAAACCGGAACCAACAGGGAGGCTTTCAAGATTGACGGCGTTGGTGCGCCCCGTTATACCTGGCTCCGTTGACAGTGAGCGTTCGTGAACTCTCCGTCCTTTGCGGGACGGCGCGCTACCCGCCATTAGTAGAGTATATGTCACTCCTAATCTTCAACCATTCTTTGAAACACATACATCCTGCTTTTTAGATGCGAAGTATCTTAAGGCGGAGCTCAATCCGGTGGTGGTGGTGGTGTGCGGCGTGACCACCCTTACTTCGCATGCGCATACCCTCTCCGCACACCTCCTCTCCCCTTAATTGTTAGAAATGAGGCCATAAAAGTTCCAGATTATGTAAAATTTTATAGACCTCATTCTCATAGACCTCCTTATTTTCTGGTCTACTAATTTGAAAACACACATGCAGAACGGAAGGACAACATTGTTTGTGTATGAAGCCGAGAATATACGTTTTTGTATGTAGCATCATCGCGCGAAACAGATTGCCCATTTTCTGAAGCTAATCTCTGTCTCAACTGTTGCAGTCATTATCGGATATAACGAAACTACTTTATGGTCCCGATGCTACTTGCTTATGAGTATGTTGTACAGCGTTGCAATGGAACAGATGATAAGTACGTCTTTTTGCGTGAGTACTTGTTGTTTCTATGATACTCCTGTTGGCCTGATACGGTTACGCTCGCATGGACCGTTGTTGCCAGAGTTCCATAAAATTCCCTCTGTCGATGCTCAAAGCACATGGTATTGATGCCTTTCTAAGCTGCTGCTGTAACATAAGCATCTAAGCCAGCATCTCCGTGAGCTTCTGAATCAAACGACACGTCGGGTGGTTGGGCAACGCATAACGCTGATCTCTTTCATATTTGGTTGAAACAGCACACACACGACGAGGATGAAGAAAAAGAAGAACAGGACAGACGCTGTTTCTACCAAAGACGAACGCCTACCAACTCGCTCAATTTTAGGCGCGAAGCTCCTTAAAGAGGCACCCATTCGTCCCTCGTAGTCGTAGTGCGTAACCAGTCGTAACGCTAGTACCAGATCTTGACCTGCGGAAGATTTTTCCTGTGCGTTGTTGAACAGTAAAAAATTCGCAGCGTGCGCGTTAACTAAAAGCCGAATTCTTCTGTCTCTCATTCCCCATTAGCAGCCATTGGCATGTTCCAGTAGGAAACGTTAGTAGAAGTAGAAGTGTAAGTGTTAGCTAACAGCCGACTTCTTCTGTCTCTCATTCCCATTAGCAGCCATTGTTTACCTCCAATGTAGTGCCTAGTGAGATTTCTCTTGTGCGTGATTAAACAATAAAAATTTTGTTCAAAACGCCGTTGATTGATGAAATAAACCAACGAAAGACGCCAGATGTTTTCTAAAAGCAAAACGAAAGAACGCCAGATGTTTCTAAAGCAAAACGAAAAGACGCCAGCTGCTTAACGAAAAACGCCAAATGTTTTCTAAAGCAATGGTTTTCTACACAATGAAAATTCACAGCGTTCATGTAAAATTAAAGTGAGCTGCAAGTCGTCATAACTCTCATCGAACCTTTAGTATAAACGCGCCCGACCTCACGTCGGTGATGATGTACTGGGCAGAATTCACGGAAGATTCATGGTTTACCGATGACCCTCCGCAGCTTCGCCCACTCATCATCAGTCACTCCGTGGATATGATGTGATTTTTTTATTGTTATTCTGATCTATTTTTTTGGCTCGCTTAAATAGCTTCAGACGAGAGGGTACCGCGTCCCTAGATACGTCAGGGGAACGTAGAACGCAGCTTGCGGACCGCGCGTTCGCTGTCCAAACACCTAAGCGCAATACATCTTCTTTCCCACAAAGGAACAAGAAAAGCAGTACTTCACAACAGAGAGTCAGAAAGAGAAGTTAGGAGACTTGTCGGCGGCTAGCATCGCATTGCAGCCGTTGGGGCTCCTTGTGCTGAGGGGTCGGCCTGCGGTGCTCTGCTTGCGAAGCCCGATCTTGGGAGAGTCATGTGCGTGGGCTTACGGATGACCATTCAAGCTTGGTGCACTTGGAGCATGTTGCGGAAGTTGATGTTCCTGCCTATTGTTTTGTAGGCTTTTTGCAGTGGCGCTGTTGACATCTTCCTCCATCTAGTGGTATCTTTCCTGAGTTTCAAGCAGGTGCCGCCTATTCCGCCTAAGAAACCTTCCATCCTGTCTCCACGATTAGGCACCGTGGAGCCACTTTCCGAAGCACTCTGGCTTTGCGTGACCAGTTGTCGTCCAGTACACGGGCAGTGTCTCCTTTATGTAGTGTGTGCAGCGTCTTGCCCGTGGCCTGCTGTTGACGCTCGGTTATGAGCATCCCAGCTATGTGCTGTATTCTGGAACTTTTGCGCGCAAGCGGCGTCCATGTAACAATTGTGCAGGTGGATGGCCATCCCGTAGCGCAGACAGACGATACGACAAGATTCCTAGCCAAAAACGTCGTGAGTTTTCATTGTCTCTTTCATGACGCTCCTCACTATTTTCACTCTCTTTTCGGGCAGGCCATTTGATATCGGAAACCGTGGGCTTGATGTATTGTGCTCGAAGCCGCATCGGTTAGGGAATCGGCAAACTCTTTGGATACGAATTAAGGTCCATTGTAAGTGCAAACTTTTATGGAGATACCGTAGCGCGCGAATATTGAAGACGTTTTTTGTACAATTTCCTGGGCTGGCGTTGTGACAGAGTTTTCCACTTCAGGAAAATTGGAGCGTGCATCGACTCCAAGCCTGCTGTATACAACTGCGTAGTTTGACGGGTGGCACCCCCGGCCGCCGCTCTATGGTGTTCTGGCACCACGCCTTGTCGCCCTATTTATATAATCTGGGTACCCGCTCGCGTGGGTCATCCTGGCAACAAGGCGGTCAATTCTATCGCTAGCGATTCGACTGACCAACCAAGCCCGACCCCGCCGGGAATGGATATACGCGACGCACTCCTCACGTACCACGACATCGCATGGCACTAGCGCCTCTCTTGCCTTACTTTCACCCCTCCGCACAAATCTCTTTCCCAGCATCACCAACACTTGTGGCGCCAACTTCAGGCCCACACCTTCTTTACTTCCGCACGTATTGCCCTCTTCCATCCCGGAACTTACTCGGCTCCATCGCCAATCATGACCACACCTTCTTCTCATGCCCAGCACACTTGCCCCTTGCCCCTTGCAACTAAGAAGTCCGCAGCAGTGGGAGGGTGCTATGGGAGACAAGCGCTGGATAGGTGGCGCGCCGAAAAAGGGCGCCTGGCGGGGAGTCGCGACATAACTCAGCCGCTCGCATGGCCTCCGCGCAGCCGGCTCATCTCGGAGGTCATGCCGCTCGTGCTTATACGACCGGCCGCACTGTACCGCGGTGAGCGCACGCGCGGGCGCTGTTCCCGTGCTTCATTTTGGCGCGAACAGGTCGAGCAGCCATTGCGCCAGTAATACTGCTCTATAGTTTAGACAAAAATAACTTTGTCTGAAGGCTACTTTCTCAGGAAAGCACTGGAAAAACGGAGAGAAGCCTCGCAAAGCAGACTGCACACGGCGTCGAAGAGACAGTGCTGTGCCGCGGTGGCGACTCCGTCGTCACCATTTTCTGGTTGCGTCCTGGGATTTGTGTCAAGCTAGTGCAGGCTCAAAAGCCTCTATTGATAAGTACGTGCTGCGTCGATACCAGCTGCCCACTATTGCAGTAAAAAAAAAAGGTAAGAGGCAAGGGGTAACTGCGTCAACGTTTTTTCTGCCGCACGTGGTATGTATGCCCAGCCCGCGGTATGTATGCACGCGGACGTTGATCAAGCAAACCACCGTGCTAGCATAGCATGTATGGTGTCGCGCTGTTATGCTCGAGGGCGCGGGATAGATTCCCGGCCACGGTGGCCGCATTTCGATGGGGTTGAAATACAAAGAACACCCGCGTAGTGAGATTTATGTGCACATTAAAGAAACCCAAGCGGTCAAAATTAACCCTGATTCCCACACAGGGCGCACCTTATAATCATACCTTGTTTGGCACGTAAAACACCAGCAAGTGTCGATGTTGATCAAACACGCTTATTCTGAGCAGACACAGGCAAGCGAAAAAAATAACACAGTACTATAGGCGCTAGTAAAAATCAAAGACATTTGACCCTTTTCTAGCGAGGCATAAATTGCGATGCCACTACGCCGCGGCAGCCAATGCACAAAGAAGATTTACCGCATCGGCTGGCTCCAGAATGCTAAGCTTCGAGTAGTCCGCTGCTTTGTTCGTGCCAAGAACTCTGTCTGTAGCACAAGTGAAGTTCAACGGAGGCATCTGTCGCGTGCGTATTTCTCATAACAGTTCAGCGGCTTCGGCGAACGCGCCCCCGTACACATCTTGTAGACAGACAGCTTTCCTTCTGCGTAACTGTTTGCAAATAATGTAGACTACCTGCCTATCGGATCATATTCACTGCACGCGGTAGCGTCAGAAGGAGCTGGTGGTGGTCGGATGAAAAAATTATTATATATGCCGCATGCTGCATAATATTTACGTTTTATTTACGAGAAAACACCGAATAAATTCTGCTCGTTGGCCCTGGTTTCCCCTGGTGACCCTCACTGTCGAATAAATCTAGCAGACACGCGCAATTCCGTTTAGAAACCAGCCCGACGTCACTAAACAGGAGAGCAAGAGCAGAACATACTGTGCCCGCCTGATTGCTGGGATGCAACGCCACATCGGTTCCTATTCTTATGTTTTAGAAGGAAAATCATAGAAGGATACGCCCTCCCTCATTTCTACGTATTGTGGCACTTGAATGCGCAACAGTACCGCCAGCATGCTTTAGTTTTGTTTCGGCGATACGCGCCAGCATCGCCTCAACCAGTCGCCACTCTCATCCGCGGGAGCGGCTGGAGTATGCCCGCTTTGACCACCAGGGCGGCGCTGCCCATACCGCGGAAACTCCAGCGCTGGTTCCCTATGCCCAGCACGAGGCCGGATCTCCAACTTCCGCTCGTGACTTGGGTGAAGAACGTCGGGGCTAGACACGGCCTGGACGCCACAATAGGCAGCGTGAAGGCCACCCACGATGCTGCTTTTTAATTTGAAATGCGAAACACTTCTTAGGAAACCCAAGGCACTTTCAGCGTTTCCATTTACGTATCATTCTATCTATCTATCTAGCCACCTACAACTGGGTGCTCTCGTGATCGCCTCCTTAACTAAGTGTAGACGAAAACTGCCTTGGCAGAGTAAGAGGACTTCACGAGTATGAATGTCATGTGAGGACATGAATAACGTGAAAATCCTGTCACGCACATCGTCATACCATTTCTTCCAGACACGTGTGGTACATAAACATTTACCACATGACACGGTGTACGGTTATGTGTCACAGTTATACAATTGTATGACAGTTTACAGTTCTATTTGCCCAGGAACGGCGAGAACAGACATTGCTAATTTAAATGAGAGAGCGTTAAGCAAAACAGACGTCGGCACCGTTGACCCGACGAATGCAAAGAATAAAAATTACGATCCCAGCAGGAATCGAACCCAAGCGTTTTGGGCGGCAATCAGGTATTCTACCACAGATCCACGCCAGGACTAGCAACTGCTCTGGAAAAATTCGGCAGATCCCACGCCTTGTTGGAATCGGTTTAATGCGAAGCAGTGAGCAAGTACTTCTATGCTGTATTTAATGGCTTTGAGCCAAGGTTTACGAGGCGGATCGACGTGTTTATTTAAAGTGTAGTAGTTGTGTGCAGATCGTGGGCTTACCAGGCACGTTGACAACACTAGCGTTTAAAGGGTAACTTGTGGTGTGACGTAACGACAGCACTCACGTTAGAGCACATACGTCTGTATTATCGAAACGAAGTGCACTTTACGGTGCAATGATGTGAATATCATACGTAACTTTCGCTAGCTTATTCCTGCGGGACCTAGCAACGCTGCAATATAGCTTGTTGAATCATAGGAATAAAAATCTAGTGTTTTATAGACTGCTATAAAAGCGGAGCCAACACTGGAACAACGACTGACGTTAACACGTCATCATGCCGGTATCGTAGGGGTACTTAAGTAGTGTTTATTGTTTTCATATAAGAGTAGATAGCCAGCACCACAACGTTGCACCGACATTGCGCCTGCATAGTCTGTTGTAAGAAAGCAGTTTCTAGATCTGGCGTGGCTCTGTGGTAGTATAGCTGAGTGACGCGCAGAATGCTTGGGTTCGATTCCTGCTGGGATCCTCGTTTTTAAAGACGATAGTCTTTCTTGGGATACTTGAACGGAGAAAGTTTGGTCTGTCTTTCTATCTGTCTTTCTGTTTGTCGGCACGTCACTCGATTCAACCACTCGGCCAAAGTTGAACCACTTGCCCAAGGGCCAGCCATCTTGAACGGCTGACTAGGTTCACACGTGTGTACATTGTCGATAAAAAGCAAACATTACACATATCTGAGGCGCAACCTCACTAGGTAAGTATTAGGTGGTGTGTTTCATTAATAGAAAATGCATACATACATTATTCTAAAGACCCTAGTTTCTTAAGTTGCGCTGAAAATGCGACTGCGCTGAAACTTGCCTTCCTCCGTGCCCTCTGCACGAGCTCGTTGTTGCGTTTCGGTTTCGGTTCTGTATTGCACTGTGCGAACGCCATGGGGCGCCGCTCTGGCATTCCTGTTTTACCCAGGCGACGTATAAATAAAAGAGTGTGTGGAGAGTACTCGTTGAGTGCGGACGTTTCTTCGGCTTCAGCGCTTCGCGCCAAACCGCGTGTTCGGGCTGCCTGGCGTCACCGCCGGTCTTCGCCTGCTGCTGCGCCGGGACATCAGTGCTGTGCTGCAGCCCGCA
Source organism: Rhipicephalus sanguineus (assembly GCF_013339695.2). Classification (NCBI taxonomy): domain Eukaryota; kingdom Metazoa; phylum Arthropoda; class Arachnida; order Ixodida; family Ixodidae; genus Rhipicephalus; species Rhipicephalus sanguineus. The sequence goes on from NW_023614492.1 coordinate 34,498, forward strand.
ACACAGCACTCATGTCTCCCGATGTATTGCCAGATGGCGTCCATATCTCACGCAGCGCCTCTTCTGTCGTCTTTAGACGACATTTGCAGCGAAGCACGCAGATACGCGGCCAATTTTTATTATTTAAAAACCGACAACGCTGCCGTAGTCTGTTTTTCTTAACGCTCTCACATCTAAATTACCAACCATCGTGCTCGCCGTTCCTGTGTACGTATAAGTTTTAATTACATGTGGCGCATGCACGTACACCGCGGCCCGTGGTAAACGCGTATGTGCCAAACGTGTCTGGATGAAAGGGTCTGACGACGTACGCGACAGGATTTTGACGTTATTCATGTCATGAACCGACCTCATATTCCTCAAATTCTCCCGTGCCAATTTTGGTGTACGCGAAGTTAAGGAAATGGTTACGAAAGGACCTAGACGTGGGCTGCTAGATACATACATACATACATACATACATACATACATACATACATACATACATACATACATACATACATACATACATACATACATACATACATACATACATGCATGCATACAAACGCTCAAAGTGACTAAGGTTCGCTAAGAAATGTTTCGCATTTAAGACACCCTATGCAGGCTTAACATCGGTGCAACGTAAATTGTGGTTGTAGTGCTTGGTATGTAAATTTCTAACAAAGCAATAAACAGTACGCGTCATGTTAGGTTAACGTATGTGGTCCCAGTGCTGGCGCCGCTTTTATAGCGGTCTAAGAAACATTACACTTGTATTCCCATTATTCAGCAAGCGATATTCAAGCGTTGCTCCACGCAGGCGGAATAGGCTAACGAAAGGTACGTATGATATTCACATCATCGCACTGTAACGTGTACTTGCTTTCGATAATACTGGCGTATGTGCTCTAACGTGAGTGCTGACGTTACGCCACACCATAAGTTCCTCTTCAAAAACCAGCGTCGTCGACGTGCGTCGTAAGCCCACGATGTCACACAAGTACTAGACTTAATAAACACGTCGATCCACTTCGTAACGCTTGCCTCAGATCGAAAAAAAAAATGCAGTATAGAAGCGAAAACTAGAAGCAGCGCGAAAAAAACGACGACAAAATTAGGAACACACACCACAGGACTAGCGCTAAAGCAGTATAGAACTACTCGCTGACTGCTTCGCATGAAACCGATTTCCACAAGGCGCGGGATCTGCCGAATTAGCATCCCGACCTGTCGTTACTCGCCTAGTTTCTCAAGAAAAACCTGCAAATTGGTCCGCGTGGTGCTTCCTAAACACACCCCAACCAGTTGCCGTACTCGAATCTTGGAGGCGATGCTTTACCTCCAGGAAAATACACAGACATTAGAAAAAAAATGATATAATTCGCATAAGATCGGCATAGTGTGCTTCCAATTCTTCAACATTGTACTTAATATAGTCAATTCTTGTACTTCACAAGAAAAAGACAGCTCAAATACGCTTGTGTGCGATCGGTGAGCTGAGTTTGACCACTAATTGACAAATTCGGCGTTTGCATGGCGACAATGCACAGCCACCGGGATTGCGGACTCGTTGGCCACGTTTTTAGTGCTCCTTGCCGAGGCTTTGAACAGCGAAATTCCCATTAAAAAATCGGCAGATCCCACGTACCGTGGGAGTCGATGTTATGCGAAGCATGCGGCGGGAAGGTGACTGTGGCGTATTTTAGATGTGAAGCATCTTATAGCGGAGTTCAATCCGGTGGTGGTGGTGTGCGGCGTGACCACCCTTACTGCGCATTTACAAGCCCTCTCCACACACCTCCTCTACAAAGCGGCTGTCAGTCAATCTGGCATCATCCTCGGTCAGCATGAGGCCATCGCCCAACCTCGTAAGAAATAATAACACTGCGTCGTTCTGGAAGACTAAGTGAACTTTACAGTGCGATGATGTGAATATCATGCGTAACTATCGTTGATGTATTCCTCAGGGGTCGATCAGTCTGCGATATAGCTTGGTGAATCATAGGAATACTAATGTAATGTTTATTAGACTGCTATGAGAGCACAGCCAACACTGGGACCACAGACGTTAATCTGATATGACGCCTGTATCGTAGGAGTACATATGTAATGTTTATTCCTTTCTTGCAAAATTAGATAGCCAGCAACACAACCACAATTGACGTCGCACCGACATTACACCTGCGTCGGCTGTTTTTCCAAACCAGCTTATAGACTTGGCGTGGCTCTATGGTAGAATGTTTGATTGCCACGCAGAATGCTTGGGTTCGATTCCTGCTAGGATCCTAATTTTTGTTCTTTAAATTCTTCGGGTCAACGCTGCCGATGTCTGTTTTCCTTAACGCTCTCGCATTTAAGTTACCAATGTCTGTTCGCGCTGTTCCTGGGTATATATAAACTGTCAATCAACTGTGGCGCATACCCGTACACCGCGACCCGTGGTAAACAGGTGTGTGCCACACGTGTCTGGAGGAAAGGTTTTGACGACGTACGCGACAGGATTTTCACGTTATTCATGTCATGACCCGACAGTCATATTCGTCAAATGCTCTTACCTTCCCATGCCAATTTTAGATGCGAAGTATCTTAAGGCGGAGCTCAATCCGGTGGTGGTGGTGGTGGTGGTGTGCGGCGTGACCACCCTTACTGCGCATGCGCATACCCTCTCCACACACCTCCTCTCCACTCACCCTCTCACCCTCTCCACTTTCCCTCCCCACTTTCCCTCTCACCTTCCCCTCTCCACTTTCCCACTCACCTTTCCCTCTCCCCTCCCCTCACCCCTCCCCCTTTCCACTCTTCCTCTGAAACGCTGGCTAGACATGCCGAAATTCTCTCCTTCGCAACGCCGCGATGAGCTCGAGCGCATGCGCGTCCCCTCCGCTTCTCTCTCCTCTCCCACGCTGCCCCCCTCTCGCCCGCTTGTCGACCGCGTTCCCCGCTCGCCCTGTGAGAATTAACGGCCAGGCTAGATGGAAGATACGACGCGCGTAGCGTCCCTCTTCGCGTTCCACGACGCGAGGTCGGTAGCATGCCCAACGAACGCCAACGGAACGTGATCGTGCAAGTGCTCCGGCTTCGCATCGCCTCATGGTCCCCTTTAGCGGGAGATGGTGTAATTTTTTTGGTCTACACCAAGTAAAGGAGGCGACCATGAGAGCACCCAGACGTAGGCGGCTAGATAGACAGATAGATAGATAGATAGATACGTAGATAGAAACGCTCAAAGTGCCAAAGGTTCGCTAAGAAATGCTTCGCATTTAAAATGTTTGGAAAAGGTTTAACAGTATGCGCACTATCGTTCCTAACCGATCCCCACTGAAGATAAAAAATTCGGCAGATCCCACGTACCGTTGGAGTCGATGTTATGCGAAGCATGCGGCGGGTATGTTACTGTGGCGTAACTTTTTTTACTGAGCGACACGTTACAAAATACGCTAAAGGTTTGCATAGGTTTTATACGCACACATATATACCTTGAAGAGCCGCATATGTGCTATATACCCAGTTTACGTTTGGGTAACGCTGCCAATGGCATCATGCGTATTGCCAACACCAGAAGCGGTAAGCTGATATGTAGTGCTTATACGTGTCCCGAGAACGCACGCACGTTTCACGAACCGGTGTGCATGTGTACAAGAAGTTCTTTACAGTTCTTGAACAAGGGCATCATCACCGTGATCAGTGAGCACAAGCAGCTGGTCATGACTTGTTATAGGATCCGGTCGTGGTGACGAGGGGTCCATGTGTAGTGAAGTATGTGGTATAGTAGAGCTGTTAGAATTCGTAGATGCCTCGGTCATTTCGTCGACAAATCGTCTCTCGAGAGATTCGGCGACATGTCGGAACCTGAAAGCACCCTTCGCGTTGGTGAGGTATAGGCCGTCGAGGCTGGTAGGCCTGGATAGTGCTACTAGACCAACATCAGTGGATGGTGCTTGTCGTATTCCTAGACTACATTGGCGTATGTGGCCTACGTAGCATAGTCTACAAAGCGGCTGTAAATCAGTCTGGCATCATTCTCGGTCAGCATGAGGCCATTTCCCAGCCTCGTAAGAAATGAAGAGGGCACTGCGTCGTTCTGGTGGACGAAGTGCACTTTACGGTGCCGTGATGTGGATATCATATGCAACTTTCGTTAATGTATTCCTCCGGGGTCGAGCAATGCTTCAATATAGCTTGCTCAATCATAGGAATACAAACGTAATGCTTAATGGACAGCTATAAAAGCGGAGCCAACACTGGAACTACAGACGTTAATCTGATATGACGCCTGTATCGTAGGAGTATACACATCGTACCATGTAGTGTTTATTGCTTTCTTGTAAAATCAGATAACCAGCACCACAACCACACTTGAGGCTGCACCGATATTACGCCTGCGTAGGCTGTTTTTCCAAACCAGTCTATAGACCTGGCGTGGCTCAGTGGTAGAATACCTGATTGCCACGCAGAATGCTTGGGTTCGATTCCTGCTGGGATCCTAATTTTCAGTCTTACCATTCGTTCAGTCAGCGCTGCCGATGTTGGTTTTCCTTGACGCTCTAGCATTTAGGTTACCAATGTCTGTTCTCGCCGTTCCTCGGTAGATATAAACTGTCAATCACCTGTGGCGCATACCCGTACACTGCGGCCCGTGGTAAACGGGTATGTGCCACACGTGTCTAGTGGAAAGGGTTTGACGACGTACGCGACAGGCATTTAATGTTATTCATGTCATGACCAGGCAATCGTATTCGTCAAATCCTCTTACCCTCTCATGCAAAATTTGGTCTACACCAAGTTAAGGAGGCGATCATCAGATCACCCATTCGTAGGCGGCTAGATAGATAGATAGATAGATACGTAGATAGAAACGCTCAAAGTGCCAGAGATTCGCTAAGAAATGCTTTGCATTTAAAATGAAAGGTCGTATAAAGTGAAATTTCGCACTGCGCCTTCACATTCCTATGGGCGTTTTCTGGCTGGCGTGCCTTGTCGCTAAATTTCACCAACAGAAAAAAGCGCGACGCTGAATGTTTTGAAAACGCTCCATTGGCGAAATGGTTTTACACGCGTAAGCTTTCATATGTCTAATCAACGAGAAAACTGTCTATCCGTCCGGCTGCGCCTCTCTCACGTTAGATGATCATCGCCACAAAATTAATAAATGTTAAACTCACACCACGGTCCCTTTTGCATTGCCCTAAGACGACAGCAAGCCGAAAGCCATACCGTTTTTTTTAGATGCGAAGCATCCTATAGCGTAGTTAAAACCTGTGGTGGTGGTGGTGTGCACTGCGCATGCGCAAACTCTCTCCACACACCTCCTCTCAACTCCCCCACCACTTCTCCTCTCCACTTTCCCTCTTTCCACTTCTCCTCTGAAACGCGGGCTCGACATGCCGAAATTTTCTCCTGTGCAACGCCACGATGAGCGCCAGCGCATGCGCGTCCCCTCCCCCTCTCTCTCCTCTCCCACGCTGCCCCCCTCTCGCGCGCCTGTCGACCGCGTTCCCGGCTCGCCTTGGGAGAATTAACGG